>NW_023501175.1:0-57158 GCF_014066305.1 Letharia columbiana | reverse complement strand
GTCGCATGTCGGTTGTTGGCTGCTGCATCGGACAGACTATTGGCCAATGCTTGTTGGCCAGGGTTGCGCACGATACACCACCCGAGGTTGAGAGTGTGACTCCTCCCCTCGATGATGGCGATGACTGCAGGCTCCGCACCCTTATCGACGAGATCTGGCTTGGTAAGGACCCCGAGAGTTCGCTCGCCTTTGACGTCCAGTTCCTCAGCCATCTCAAGGATCTCCTGAGTAGCGATGTCCACATTAGCCGGGATGACCGCGAGGATAACAGAGCGAGGATTTCGCATGTAAGTAGTAACCCTTCAAATTTCCCGAGTCAGCATGCCTTTTTCAAGACGGACACCGAGCTATGAGGCAGGTTCGAAGAGACACAACACCCAAAAACATGTCTCACAACTCAGATTGCGGCACGCATAAGAAAGGGATTACCCCAAAAGTAGACTCACATGTTGCGGACCATGACCATATCAGCTTTCGTTGTCACTCCTGGTGTGGATTTCTTGAATATTCCGGGGACATCGATCACGCTTAAGTGCTCCTGATCAGGCCCGCATATTTCTATCCTAAGAACGTCATCGGCGAAGGTCTTCTTGTTGCCGCCACTGTCGGCCTGTCCTAGCCCCATGAGCTCCTGAACCTGCGGGACGATGCTGGTCAGTGAGAATTATCAAGGGTAGTGGACCATCGCAAGACGAGAACAGTGGATCCTACCTCTTTCAGGATGTCTGCGAAAGTCTGGAGTCCTAGTGAGACGAGGTCGTCCTTGCGCCACAACCGAAGCTTCTCCGCGTATGCAGACGACGCATTCTCAGCTGGAATTATAGAGACCCCGATCTTCGCTGCTGGAGTTCTTCTAAACGTGATCTGCGTCACGAACCGTGTGCAGAGTCCGCTATCCCGCGGATAGGGTAGGCCAGTCAGTCCTTCAAGTACTGAGCTTTTCCCACTGAAGACAGTCAGCAGATAAGCTGTACCCTCCCTCAGACGTGATATTACCTGGACTGATCTCCCACAACAAGTAACTGAGCAGCTTAGTAGCCATAAAAGAATGCAGAGTGGGATGGAATCTTACCTGGGGCAGCGCGACGTATTCTCCGATTCCAAGCTCAAAGAACTTGTCAATCTTTTCTAGTAGTACTGGATCTGCAAGGTTGGCTCGCTGGTTCTTCATGGTTGTGGTGATGTGCTCGAAATCTCCGCTCAATGTGGATGCAGTGGAAGGGGATGCACACATGGGAAGTGCTTGTTGATGTGGTGTGTAAATGTGAGTGTTGACTGAGGTGAGTTTTTGAACCTCACGCCAACAACAAAGGACTAGCGCGACTTCAGATAAGTACGGGAACCTGCAGTATCTTCTCTTCAAGCAGTCAATCTCTGAGAGGTGATGCCATGATCATTACTCTATCTAGCGAGTCTACAATGTGGCTCGAACGAAGATTGAGACACAGATATTTGGTTTCATGGCCACCATAAGTCGTTCTTTCCTTCTATCGTATCTGTATTTTTGGAACTCAAGAAATGCATGCAGCACACCTTCCCAATTCTCTTCATCTAGTAGACAACGTCGTCATTTTTGTTGCTTCCAACAACGCACAATCCCAAGAACTTAGTCTGGCTCGTAAGACTCGCCTACATCACGCAAGCCTTGATTGCAGCCCTTCCATTAATCATTTTGAGAGTAGAGTGTCACGGCAGTTGCACTTGCCACGTAGACAACTTGCCAAGCCTTTGCGCATGCCGGGCCAAACTTAGCTTACTACTACATGATAGAGCTCGGAGATAGCAAGGAACAAGCTTATTACACATAACGACCACATACCCATCTTTTTTAAACACAGAGGTATCCAGCTCGTTGTGCCGTTGAAGCATCAGCCACCGAGCCTGCACAAAAAACCTACCCTGCATACCAGGACTTCTCTTCACAGATAGTTGCAGCTTGGAACGCATAGTGCTCTTCATCAACCATATAGCTACACCTAGCACCAGAACCATCAGTCAAAAAAATGGTTCCCGAGCCATCTCAATACCTCGAACCCTATTCCCTTCTGCCAACGATGGCCAATACTCAGTGCTCTCTATCTTCAGTCGGAATTGCTCCTTGAGGTTCCAATGAGGTCGTCGATCTGTTCGGCACAACTTCTAACCGCAAGGAAAGCTTCCTTGCGTGGAAGGCAGGAGCTCATGGCAATTAAAAGACTTGTGTGATTGGGCGGGCTTGCAAGGCCAGATCAGCTTTCCCGTTCGCCAGCACGAGAAGATCGTGCGTACTGTTGCGTTCGTTGAGTGGCCCCCAGATCACGAGGGCCCTGGCGTTCTGAAAGATGACTGCTAAGCTAGCAATTCTGCCACTGTCATTGACGGTGTTTTCAGGTTTTATAGACCCGTCATTGCATCTTTGCGTAGGAAACCCCTATCACCAGTGCAAGTGGCATGTGACCAAACATTTTGCTCAATTCGGATCCAGAATTGCCACTGAGTCTTGCGGTCCACGGCGCAAAGACGATTCTAGGATACGATATGACTATTCCTGAGCTGGTTACATCCTAGGTCAATTCATTGTTGAGTCTGTGCAGGAAACCATCACGCCTGCCACCCGAAATTGTAATCGATGATTGGCCCAAGCAGCTGACTGGATACCATCTGTAACCCTCCATTGGTATCCTTCGGCCTCCCCAAAAGCGTGAGCATAGACGGTGGGTTCTTGAACAGGGTCCATAACCATTTCATCGTTTCCTTGGCCAGGGCGCTTTCTTAGAGTGTCCCGAGTCTGATTGTCCAACCTGAACAAATGACTCGACATAGAATTTCCTTGACAGCCATACCTTGGTGTCCTATTCAAGATAGGTGTCAAACACGAGAACCTTATCAGCGGCTGCAAGAGATAGAAAGGTGCTTTGTATCTCGGTAGCAGCAAGCCCAACCTTTCTCTCACGAGACCAAAGAACAGCCATGGCCGTAGAAATGCGTCAAGATCGTCATCATTACAGTCAGGGTCTACGAATGACCAGGAAAATTGCGGTAGACCATGCCTGCTTTTCAGGATACGATGCAAAGGGAGGGTCATACTGGAATTCAAAGCAGATGTAGGGTATTGTCATGGACTGGATAAGTGCTTATAGCTTGTATTGCAGTATAAATGGAATAATAGCTATGAAGGTCTAAGGATGCTGTGAAGGCCGTTTATGTAGGTAGTGCCAAGCCGTACTAGGCCCATTTGGGAACCGTAGTGTTGAGAGCTGATACCATGACAGGTATCTCTAGGGGATCGTAGATTGGACAGTTGGGTATTGTACAATAATCCATTGTTATACGTACACTGTCAGCAGCGCGGAAAATGCAACAACCGAAGATATTGTAGTGCCTTCGTGAAAAACAAAGTATTAGTTCATGATGGGACTGAAGACAAGGAGGGCGCGCTGGATCTACTCTAGCGGCAGCGCCCGGGGGCCGGACGCCATGCGCCAAGACATGCACCTCCCATCTTTCAAGGCATCACAAATATCGTGCTGACTTCTTCCGTAGGGTTGCATCTCATCTCTTGTACAAATTGTAGTAGGTGGTGTCAATTCTATGAGCTATTACCTATCTTCCTCAAAAATGCTGGAAGACTTCAAGTACGTTCTTACGCCATCTACAAACGCCGCGTCTCTTTTATCAGTCTACAAGGTCAACTCATACATCCTTGAATATGGAGTCTACTGCAAACGGTTTAGAGCAAGCATACCAATCTCGGGCATCAGCCCTTGAAATCCTTCCCTCAGAGATCAGAGTCATGATCCTTTGTCACATGCCAGAGGTCGCATCTCTCAGCAGCATTGTACACGCTTCTCCAAAGTACCATCAGGCTTACCTCGGAGCTCGAGAAGAGATCCTCCACGCCATCACAATTCGCACCCTCCAGAAGAATGACATTGGTCTTTTGGACCCATGGACTGCCATCCATGCACCGCAGCTCGGCTACCACATCACGCATCGGGTTGAGATCGTCACAGAATACCTAGAGAGATACGCCCAGGGGCGTATGGATGGCAGTCGACGGCGTCTTGCGTTACAAGACTCTCTCGCTATACTGAGCCTGCAGAGAAAGTTCACAAGCTTGATTGCCAGATACTGCAAGGCTACATTTTCTAGAAATCCTTTCACTCAATCATCGGACGATGACCCTCTTCTACCCTCTCGATCCGAGTTGCATAGACTCTACAGGGCACTCTGGCGGTATGAAATTTATAGCAATTTCTTCGGTCCGAGCATCGGTCCGAGCCAAGAGGCTATCATTCGTGAACTCAGCATACCCGGCATTGAGCTTCCAGATTCCGCATTCAGCGAAAAAGAGATAGCACGCAACTTCTTCGGGCTCTTCCCTATCCATGAAGTGGAAGAAGTGGCTTGTCTACAGATGTATGCTAGAGATTACTACCGTTCAATATCGTGGTATTATGACCAACTTGTCGCTCTAGGACCGCAGCAGCTTGATAAAGTAATGACAGCAGCTTCTGAGAATGAACGTGAAAGCCGCATCGCTGAGGGGGAGATGGCCGGACGGGTGGATGTTTCTATGCGAGCTGCTTTGGATGCTTATGAGAGAGATGTCAGTTGGGGGACTTGGCAATGGAAAGGCAGGTACGGCAAATTCATCAGCGAGCGGGTTCCCACCATTGGCTGGCTGTGGGCGAGCAGTCATGGTATACAGAATACAGACTTTCGGCTGAGGAGATGGGGCTACGTGTTTTGGGATCAGGAGAGGTTGGACCGTTGGGGCATTACGGAGGAGAAAATGGTTAATTGGCCGGACCCGAGAAGAATTTCGGAAAATACTCGTACCTCGGACGTGAGAGTTGGAAGTCGCATTGCCTGTGAGATGCCTGAGGTTCGATGCCCCTGATTATGTGGCAGCAACACATCTATCTCTCAACAGCACAGCAGTGATGATATGAAGCATAGCCATCTATTCTGAAGGTCCGTCTGGATACATGACCCGTATGACGACAAGGAACTGGGCAGTGTTTGCATGGAAGAACTTAGACACGTCCAACCCTATCAAAGATATCAACTGAGACTTAAAGTTCCAAGCTGTCTCCCTGCGGCGTATTCTGTTGCTTCGGTTCGCTCTATCCACTCAGCGCCCATAGCCGATTCTTCCAACCGTCCGAGCATTCTCTGCGCATCAAAAGTCACAACCGCCCTCTCTCCCTCTTCGTTCTTGTCGAGCCATGATTTCCGAACATCAAGTGAAACTCTGCTGCTGCACACAGGAAACTTGGCCAGTTCGAATCTCAAGCTCTGCTCCGAGAACCCCGGATCCAATATCAAATGCCAGCTCATCGCCCCTACACAGCTCGGCGCTTGCAAAATGTGGCCAGATTTTGGAGCCTTCATTTTCAGGGGAGCCCAACACCATAGTCAAAAATGTCAAGCCAGGCGTGAATGATACGAGCGTTGCATAAGAGAAGCTATCTCCCAGCGTCAGCCTTAAGCGTCGTCAATGATTCTTACATGCGCGATCCACTGGTTTGTTCTCATTCTCTCCTTCAACAAAATTGTCCGAGGATGCCTCTGTTTGCAGACGCGGTGGACAGGTTGCGTTGGCTTTCGAGTTCATCGTTTATGTATATGCGTTCGGATGATAGGTTGGCGTCGGTGTGGGCCACACGGCTAAGACTGGGTAGGAATTCATAAGGGTAATAGATTTTCCTACATTACAGCCTAGGATCGCCGAATGTTCGGGAACTAGGTCGAACAATTCAGTCGGGAGGTTGGTCACCTTGACTTAATGTCGCGTTGGATGGCCTGCTTTGGAGTATGACATTTCGGGAGAATTGAGATCCTATGTGAATAGTAGTAGAAGGAAAGAGATGGCATATGCAGGTACTGTTGCACGGAAAGAAAAATGTGAAGATGAGATGATACAGCTCAATTTTGCCTCATGTGCTGTCCAAGTTTGTGTGCCAGTACAGATGAAATCTTGACATCGCGATTCCCTGAGCGACGTGGAAGAAGAAGGTCGTTGCACATAACAGCCATACATTTCTAAACCTAGATCAAAAGGCCCCAGATCGTGATTAAGTAGCAAACAAAGGTGATGCAATGAACGAAGACTGAGAGGCAGATCTTGTTCATTCGTAGCTACTAATTGGATAAATACCCACAAGCTATACGAATAAGACCTTGTACAAATGTTCTTGGTCCGACCAAGTGCTGTCGCGACGTGGGCACTCGCCTTCGTTAGATTACTCCTCGCGGAGTGCGGGCTGCTTGAAATGCCATGCAGATCTTTTGACAGCTAAACTCTGTGGCATCGTTATGAGTCTCAGATAGAGAAGGAGAGAAACGAGAGACAGCGAGCAGCTGAAATCTGAGGCGATGTGAACGATCGCCGCAGTACTCAAGCCGGTTTTTAATGTTTGGCCACCTTACTACTTTGAGAATGCCTCGGCTACCGAGTTATTTGGGGCGTCTGGGAGTGTATTTAGTTCTGAATAGCTTCATAATTTCCGAATCGAGACACTTACAGATGAAATGGACAGTGATGGTATTCTCGGTCATGACTTGCAGGATGTAGAGTGAGGATTGTATGTAGAACAGGTGTGTGTGGGGCTTGAAAGTGTGCCGAGGCGTTCCCAAAGTAGTAAGGTGGCCAAACATTAAAAACCGGCTTGAGTAGACGCGTCCGATAACCGCCCAGACCGAGGCAACAAATTAGCGTGGTTTTTCTCCGCGTCTCAACCACGCGACTTTTTTTATTCTTCATAACAACTCCACCATATCAAGTCCAATATGGCTAAAATTGCTACTCTGCCTACTCCTGATAAGGAAGAATTAGATCGGGCCATAAAACGTCAGAAAAGAGACGCCCAGACCAATGCAAAAAAGGAGAGACTTGAATAGCGTGACATTCTTCTTCAGAGCATACCTCCACTACCAGAGTATCAGCCAATGAAAATTGAGTATCGTGCAGCTGTCAGTCACCTTCCAAGCGACATAGGAATCACTCCATGTACGGTGTTTAGTCTCATATGGACTACTGCTGTCTGGGATATGCTTTGTAGAAATACCAATTTGTATGCCTCTCTGCAGAGTACTTCAGATTCTACCTGGAAGCCCACCGATATTCCGGAGCTGAAAATCTTCGTCGCTATTACAATCTACAAGGGAATCTTTCATTTTCCTACTATTCATGATTATTGGAGGACTGATGAAATTGCTCCGATGGCTTCATTGATTACTGAGAACTCCCACCCTAATTACTACTCTATCAAAACCACTACGAGATAACCATAACTGGCAAGATTTAAATATTATTCGATAGTGTCTTATATATCGTTTAAACATTCAGAAGAGGCGTTTTAATAGAGAAATTAGTGGTAATAGTGGGGGAGCACTAAAGACCAGAGGGGGATGCGCTGTATGTAAAGTCTCTTTATATCGCAAAGGGGATTATATAGAACGATTCCATGATAGAAAGGATTGAATAGAGTCTATAGAATGGATCTGGACCATTAAGTATAGATTATATAGTAGTCATGGAGTGGTAGTATTGATAATAATGGTAGAAATCGCATTTGTTGCCTTCGGGCGGTTATCGGATAGCGATATCTTTCGAAACCTCGCTATATCCTTTATACAAATTCCGTCTTAATAGATAGTAATATAGGCGGACTGCGATAACTAGGCTAAAAGCCTTCCTCATTCTATTCCTCGCCTTATTACAAGTGACAGCGAGATCGCTAACGACGATAACGATATCTCGGCGACATCGCGCCTTATTTTGATATAGCGCCTATATAAATATGGCGTAGCCACCCTAAAAATATGATTTAGCATTGGCTAAGGTATAGAAGCACCCCACCAAGATATCAGATGAACCTCACTACGATCACCACTCCTTCCTACGACTTTCCAAACAGCGCACCAGCAATCATTTCGCCGGCCTCCAATACCTCAGCTTCAAGACAGCCACAGTCTAGCAACATGACAGTTTCACAGTCTACATTAGCATCGCAGAGGTCGAGGAAAAAAAGAAGGGCATACTGATTGCCATGAGTTCTACAAGAACGAACCACCGAAAGAGATCACTATCATAAGTAACGACTCACCACAGCCGCCATCTTGGAAAGGGAACGAGCGACCTCAGCAGCAACAGCCACAAGCAACAGTGAGAGGTTCACAACATGCCAACAAGAAGAGGACTAGTCAGACAGCTGCACACGATACTGCAAGGGACCAACAGGCATTCTTCCATACCCGCACATACTCGAATGAGAACATTGAGTTCAACACTATCTTGATGGATCGAACCACATCACTACAGACTACGGCACCTACATCACTGGGGCCACATTCGATTTATGGGACCAGTGGTGCGCACGACGGGAATAGTGCGGTTGGGCAGAAGAGGAAACGCGTGACTCAGCAACCGATTCGTGATGAGATGGAAAAGAGGAAGAAGATCAAGAAGAAGTTGAAGGAAGAGAAGATTAAGGTGGTGGGAGACGCCCACAGTTCCTCTATACCGCCACCGAAGCCCCACGTAAAGGCTGGAGATATCAATGTGCGTTCGATCAAAGATGTAAGGCCTTTGTCGTACAGATAGCAATCTGAAAGCTGACTTTGCAAAAGACTGCGACTGTGAACGGGGAGACCGACGATGCTGAAGGCTATTACAGGGTAACGGAGGAGAATAGGCGCATAGGTGACAGATGTGAGTGCCTTTTTAGAAATGGACTGCCATTGCACGGCCGAGTGATGACTGTTTGCAGACTGTATCGGCAGACCTCTGGGCATGGGCACCTCCGGCGAAGTCCATGAAGCCTTTGACAAGCAGACAAAATCGAAGTGTGCAATCAAGATCACTCGAGTTCAGGATGAGGCCCGCGATGAACTGCGGGTGCTACAGACTTTGTACCTTAACGACGAATAGAATCAGAACAATTGCATCCACCTACGTGACTGTTTCGAATTCTGCAACCACATCTGCATAGTCACCGATGTTCTAGGCAAGAGCCTCTCCGACTTTCTCAAGGATAACGAATCTATAACCTTCCCAAGCAGTCACATATAGAGCTTTGCTCGGCAGCTATTTGTCAGCGTTGCGTATATGTCACCTCTCCTACCTTGGTTGCGGTTCAACTAATATTGCGCTCCAGTCTTACACGACCTTAATATAATACACACCGATCTAAAGCCGCAAAACATCCTCCTCGTCGATCACTCATATCAAAAACCCAACAACGAGATCAGACCTATTGACTTTGGGTCGGCAACTTTCGAGAACGAACAACACGACCCGCTCATAACTACAAGGCCATATCGCGCGCCGGAGATTATAAAGGCTTGGCAGCGATAGAGGTGGCTGAAACGGCGTACTGCGCAGCGCAAAGGCCGCATAATCTGTACCTCTTGATTGCGTACGTACATACGCAGAGTGGTGTGAAGCTATTCAAAGTCTTCGGTGACCGTTGTAGTGAAAGGTTGCAACCTCTACGGAGTATAAGCTTGGTGGCTTGGGAGCTTGGTTCGCGTCGTCGTTTGCAACTTTAAGCGGCAACCGCGCTAGTAGGGTTCGTGTTTTGGACAGGGGTACTCGTGGGCAAACAAAGATAGTAACACACTCCTTTTATGATGCGGTTCTCGATACTTTGATGCAATGACCGCACACCCTTGACCCTGAGATACTTCAATTAAACGTTGCCAATATCATCATATTCACCTCGAGTATCATCCTACTGGAGGCCAAGCTCCCATCTTCTTTGACATGACTGCGAATTGACGCCCTGCAAGCTCTTCTTGCGACAACAAAGCAATCATAACAACCATGCCTTCGTAAGCTCTATTCCCTTCCCTTTTCGTCTACACAGCAATTGCCTTACTGATCTGTAGCCCGGATAGCTTTGGAGGAATGTTCCGCTCTTTTTGGCATACAATGATCTCCAGTGACCGCCATGCGTCCCACGACTCTCCCTACCGCACGGGCCAGCATATGCCTCTTAACCAAAGCCGTCATGCTCCCCTTACATCAGTGGCCACCAGCGCCGTAGAATCTCGTCCAGACCTGAGCTCACCGTACGGCGATGATACCTCCGCGCAATTTACGCCAGCTCTACAAAATGGCGACGCACGCGCACCAGGCAGTCCTGGCGCGGGTCCTCTTCAGTCACCCACTTCTCCTTACTTGCCTGGCATGCGGTCAAACATGGCATTAAAACGACAACAATCAAACGAACCCAATCCTTTCGACAGCGTAACACCGGGAGAAATACAAATGCAAAGCTTCCAAGAAGGCCTCCCCCCACCCCCACCAGCAGCCCATTCTTGGAAAAAGATTGATCGATGGGCTGAGGAGAATTACGAAGAACTCTACGACCAGCTCTCTGAAGGATGCACTCAGAATGATGTCAACGAGCTTGAGCATGAGCTTGACTGCTCTTTACCCATGGAAGTACGCGAATCTCTACAAGTACATGATGGGCAAGAGAGAGGTGGGAGACCCACTGGCATTATCTTCGGCTGCATGCTTCTCGACTGTGAGGAGATTGTTCAAGAGTGGAAGAATTGGCGGGTAGTCAATGAGGAATATCTCACAAGCCCGTCAACCAATCAGACGCAGTTCCCGCCAAAAGCCTTCGGTGGAGCATCCTCATCCTCGGTTTCAGCACCAGTTCCAGTTTCACAACAAGCAACCAACCCGTTTTGGCGACAAGAGCTCCTCGACAAACAAGACTCACAGCCATCTAGAGCTATTCAAAAGCTTACGCCCATCCCGGATGGATTCCATTGGCTCGTGATTGGGGCGGTAATAACCTTGCGGTCGATCTTGCGCCCGGACCCGTTGGGAAATGGGGTCAGATCATCATCTTCGGCCGAGACTACGACTGCAAGTATGTTGTTGCTCGATCATGGGCCGCTTTTCTCGCAACAGTAGCAGATGACATGAGTAGTGAAAAGGTTTTTGTCGACGAGGAGACACAGGAGCTTAAGCTTCGGGAATTCAAGACCGCCACTGTCGAGCCAGCATATCTGAATATACTGCGCTGGAGAATGGATCAGAAGTATGGTCGAAAGGGCCCTCGAAGAAGGCCGGGTTCTGGACCAGGTACCAACGCCAATGGCACCGCTAATACTGGATCTCCGTACGGAAGTCCGACTGAAGAAAGAGGACGCTCACCACAAAGGTTTCCTCATCGTGGGCCGACCCATACTCAAAGTCCCCGTGGCGCTGTTGGAAAACCCAGCCCTCTGGCTCAAGTGACAGAAGAGAATGCAGCACCAAAGATTCACACTGGCGGTGACGCCAATAGAGATATCTTTGCTCAGAACACTGCAGCTAGCGAGCGCAATGGGAATCTAGTCGAGATTGGAAGTCCTACTGGCCCAAACGACGGCTATAAACAAGCGCCTCTGGGCCAAGCGATGGAGGCCGACATGTCTGGTGTGCTAAGCAACGCGACGAACAAAGACATACAGACCAAGTCAGCGCTAAAAGGCCTTGGGGTTGATGGTGTCGATGACATGAAAAGCGTTGAAATCTGAGCTCCAGGCCGCCACCACGGAAGATATACTATCCCCCATCCCAGGACGCAGGAATTTGGACATGGCAACAAAAGTTTGCGCATATTTAGGCAACAACCGGCGTCGTTCAACACTTGATCCAAATGAAGGTTCAGCCATGGTTTGGAAAAAACCGAGCGTCTCGCATTACAGTTGCGCAGATTGCGCAAGACGAGGGCTCTCTGCACGCTTGAGGTTCACGGCCCCCCATTTCTTTTGTATCATTACGTACACATCATGTTGAGTCGAATGGTGACGACTTCGAGCGCGAGAATTCCATGGCTGGTTCGCTCAAGGAAGGATAGAAGGGCTTGAGCATGTGTCAGTTTACGGATGTGTTTGCATACGCAATACAGTAGAATTTTATCGATTCTCTATGGCTTGGATTTGGAGGCTCTCAGTAGTACTGATATTGTTGCACAGTGTGTCAATGAACGAGTATGGCGTGCAAGCAGAACAGCGCGTCGATGTGTCCGCTGAAGACTCTGGAAAGGTCACCTCCATACTCAGCCCTTCTACCTTCTCAGCCACTATTGTATCACTACTCCTCCAGTCTCCACACCAGGCCAAAGCTCAGCTTCTGTATATGCATGCTCATACTTCTTCATACATCTTGCTCCCTGCCAACAAGCCTGCCACGCAGATCCATCTGCGAGAACCAGGACTTGAGAAGGCTTCCGCTTCAGCGTTGCTTCCATCACGCTTAGCTGCCAATGCACAGCGTGTAGTATGATCCGAGCCATACTCGACATTTGCCTCATCCGTCGACACGGCCTTCACTACTCTTTCTTCGCATCGCCCTCAATCCCATTCGTCGTCGTCGTCTTCATCACCATTCCCACCAATCCTTTGCTTTTTATGACTCTTATTCAAGACCTCGCCCACCCTAGCATCCCCAGCTCCTTTCACCTTCTCCAGAACCCCGGCGCCCACCAACCTCTTTTCCAGATCCCCCGTCTTGAACGTGTCCTTGCTATAACCGACCCCTTCAAACCCAACGATGCGGTCCGCACTCACACCAGCAACGAAGGCGATCACACACGGCAGGACCTTGACGTTCAATTTTGTAACCAGGAACGGCGCATGCTCGACGTCGATTCGCACGAACCTGGTCGAGAGGTGGACGGGAGCGAGGGCGGAAAGGTGACCATCCATGATCCTGCAGCGGTTGAAATCCGGTTTGTAGAAGTGCACGACACAGTATTCCGTGGAAGTCGTGATTTCCATGAGACGTTTCTCGTCTTTGATTTGGTCATAGCTGCCGAAGCCTTCGCTGCGCAGTCGTTTGGATTCCTTGAGCTCCGAGGCCAGTTGCTGGATGCGGGCTTCACGGAGATGGGCGAGCGAGGGGTCGTTTTCCGTGTCGTTTTCGAGGGATTCGAGGAGGGCGTCTTCGTCGTCCGAGGCGGTCATGTTGGCTTTTGGAGCAGGGGTGTTAGGGCGGATGGGCTCGGGAGCTGGTTATTTTGTCCCAGAGACCATCTGCCTACTGCTTTGGGAACATACCCTAAAGTATTCTAGCAATCCAAGCCACTGTGCGCACCGCCCTAGACTCGTGAGATGTTTCTGCCAAGCAATATGAAATGTACCCCGAAATCTCCCCTTATTAGCTCTCAGGTTCTAAAGCTCACCCGTTCGATCCAGGTAAGTACAAAAAGAAATAGAAAATTATTGGGGGGTACATTTCTGATGGCTTGTCGCGCCAAGCACACAGGGCTGATGTGGACCCCTTGCGTTAGTCCATTTTTAGCGTTTCGTACTGTAGCCCGTAAAAGCCACCAGCAACATAATTTTCAAGGTTCCACAACATATCACCGACACACATCAGCATCCAAAGACATTCGTCGGGAGCTTGGCTGTCATTATAAACAACAGCCTTTGCTGACACACTATCGTTCCGACATCTTGAACCCTCTGCGCCAATACTCGACTCAACAGAAGCTTGCGTACCCTCCATTCGTCAACCTCAGCAGCCATCTCTCCTCACTTCCGACGCCTGCCGGCAAGCAGCCATGGCCGACTTCAAGAAGAGGGATGATACGGTCATCGATATGGACGAGAAAACGGAGCGCGGCTACCATTCACCACCAAGGTCTCCTGGTCCCAAGACTCCTACGGGAGGAGCAGCGCCGATTGCAGCAGTCGCGAACAATCCTGTGTTTCCCGTCCTCAGCTACTGTGCTTCCTCAATCTTGATGACTGTAACGAACAAGTTCGTGCTTTCGGGGTCGTTCAATTTGAACTTCTTTCTGCTTTGCGTTCAAGTGAGTGGCAGCATGGGAGGGGTTGGGGAGACGTTGTGCTGATGGGTACTTAGTCTGTGGTTTGCGTGATTGCTATTCAGACTTGTAAAACTTTTGGAGTTATTACGTATCGAGACTTCAATTCCGACGAGGCCAGGAAATGTGGGCTCTCCCAGGTGTCAGGTCTGGCATATCAGCAATTGACAGCTTTCTAGGGTTTCCTGTATCCCTATCACTCATTGTGATGATATACACCAGCACCAAGGCACTCCAATTTCTATCAATTCCCGTCTACACCATCTTCAAGAACTTGACCATCATCCTCATTGCCTATGGTGAGGTGCTATGGTTCGGCGGCTCCGTCACCGGAATGTCTCTCTTCTCTTTTGGCTTGATGGTTCTTAGCTCGGTCATTGCGGCTTGGGCAGATATCCAACACGCGCTGCAAAACTTTGGGCACGCAAGCGACGAAGCTTCGGCGAGGATCTCAACGCTCAATGCTGGATACATGTGGATGATGTTGAATTGTATTTGCAGCGCAGCCTATGTGCTTGGTATGCGAAAGCGGATCAAATTGACGAACTTCAAAGATTTTGACAGTATGGGACATCTCACATCCGTTGTGGCCAAGTTGCTAATTTGATTCGCAGCTATGTTCTACAACAACGTCCTCTCAATTCCCATCCTCTTCCTCGCTTCCGTCTTCATCGAAAATTGGTCTTCCGAGAACGTGGCGAAGAATTTCCCAGTTGAGTCGCGCAACAACATCATTGCAGCCATGGTATTCTCCGGTCTTTCCTCAGTTTTCATCTCATACACCTCGGCTTGGTGTGTTCGCGTCACTTCGTCGACCACATACTCCATGGTCGGCGCTCTCAACAAATTGCCTATTGCGCTCAGCGGCCTTATATTCTTTGACGCCCCCCTCACAATTCCATCTGTCTCTGCTATCGCTGTCGGGTTCATTAGCGGCATCGTGTATGCGCTCGCAAAGGTCAAGCAATCGGCGAAAGCCAAGATGGGAGGGGGACTACCGACTACCAACCCAGCGCCAATGAGTGCGAGCATGCAGAGCGCTAGGGACTCATTCAAATCTTAAATCGACCTGTCCAAGTACCGCGGACGACTAATGCGGGAGTGTACGAAGAGCAAAAGGTGGTTTTAAGAGAATATTCAAGGAGCAGGGCGTTGGGTGTAGAATTGATATTTGATGACCAGAGCTGCTGGATAGCTATCCTTCATACGCATTGGCCGATGCCTGGTTATTTACATTGTGACAAGGAGTCTCTGGTATACGATGAATGCTCCTATTCAGTGTATCTATTAAGATGTTTCAAGGCATCTTTCAAATTAGAATAATAGAATTGACCAGTTTGCAGTTTTCCGGTCTTACTAGGTGTAGACAGATCTACCTCTAGATGAGTAGACACTTAGGCGCTCAAAAGGGACAGCTCTAATTATATCGAAGTCGAGATATATAAAGTCTTGGCGCTCAAGAGCTAGAAATTAGAAGTTGCCTTTCTTCCCGTTCACTTCAACAACCCCCGTCGTCTACTCTCAATCACAGAGGATCTATCATGGGTGCAGATCTAGCATACTCCACCGCTCTTCGATAGCATGAGTAGCCTTCAACGTACGTGCAAGCCTTTTCATCTCCGAGCGGAGTGACTGACACCACTCCAGATGCTACTCCGCAGGTCCCACCACAGCAGTCCTCGTGAGCTCTTAGAACACCGAATAAGGGCTACAGTTTGCTGATATGTCCTCAGTCTTTCATTCACACAAGGTTTCCTACTCGGCCAACTTTCCGTCGTGATCTTGATCGGCTGCTTCATCAAATTCTTCATCTTCGGCGACCCCCCTTCCCCCGAAACCACAGCCTCAGCACGCGCCCTCGCACGTCGAGATCGCAGCCGCTCCGTCTCTCACACTTCCTCCTCGTCCAGCCCCCACAAGCTCAACAGCCAACGCTCCGCCTCCCACGTCCTACGGCCTCCGCCGAGACTGACGACCGCTACGATCCTCTCGAAGACGTATTACAATGTCCATTCCCACCAACAGGAGAGTCTGGATTGGTTTAACGTCCTGATTGCGCAGACGATCGCGCAGTTCAGGAATGATGCGCATGACGACGACGCGATTTTGGAATCTTTGACCGGGATTCTGAACGGGCAGCAGAAACCGGGCTTTTTGTCGGATATCAAAGTTACGGAGATCAGTCTGGGGGAGGAGTTCCCGATTCTGAGCAATTGTCGGGTGCATCCCGTGGATGATGGTGATACGAATGGGCCTGAGGGGCCGAGGTTGCAGGCGAGGATGGATGTGGATTTGAGCGATTTTATTACATTGGGGGTCGAGACGAAGATTATACTCAACTATCCTAAGCCGCTCACCGCTGTCTTGCCCGTTGCGCTGGCCGTTTCGGTCGTCCGCTTCTCAGGCACACTGTCAATATCCTTCCTGCCCTCGCATCCTACGCCCGCCAGCACTCCGTCCGGCGCACCGCACCAGCCACCTTCGATCACACCTACGACCCTCGCTTTCTCGTTCCTCCCAGACTACCGCCTCGATCTAAGCGTGCGCTCCCTAGTCGGCTCACGATCCCGCCTGCAGGACATCCCCAAAATCGCACAACTAGTCGAGAGCCGACTGCACGCCTGGATCGACGAGCGCTGCGTTGAGCCAAGGGTGCAGCAAGTCGTCCTGCCAAGTCTATGGCCGAGGAAAAGGAACACGCGGGGTCCTGGATCTGCGGACGATGAGGAAGCCGTGCCGAAGGATGTGATGAGGGACGTGAGGGAGGAGGCTAGGAAAGAGGTAGAAGAGGAGAGAAGGAGAGACGGGGAGAGAAGAGAACGGGAGGAAGGGAGCGGTGGAGCGGTCGATGCTAGTGGGTTTGAAGAGGGACTGAGGTGGAGGAATAGGACATATGAGAATATGCCCGGGAGCATGCCTGGCATGATGGTGAATTGACGGTGGGGTTTGGAAATGTGTATGGGAGGATGGCATCTTTGGTGTGCTAGGAAGTAAGCAGGAGAGATCAAGGGCTGCGTGAGTACGGCATGGTATACAAAGAATATACATGGAGTCGTCAGGTATCCGCACTATATTTCCAGGTGAAATCCAGCAGCGGGTCCGAGACTCATCAGGACGCCCCCCTTCCATTGGACGAATCGACATCATCTTTCGGTATCCCAAGTAAGCCCAAACCTTGATCGATCCCACCTTTCTTTTCCCTTTGTACATTACTCATAACTCCATGTCCGATCCCAATTTTTAACACCCCAGCCCAACTCAGCCGAACACCTTTCCTCAGACAGCGTGACCAGCATGCCGAACGGGCCGTTCCAAATCCTGTTCCCAAATCGGTTGGATGAGGATCTGCGCAGATTTCGGAGTCAGGGTTGCTTATTTTCGAGGTGGGAATGGAGTTGCAAGACAGAGTAGAACATGTTCTTGCTCCCGAAACATGTCTAGCGACCCAACTCCATCACCAAATAGGAAGAATCGGCTCCGAGATGTAGGTACCATAGAGTCGATTGTTACATTGGAGGCACAGGTGGCTGTAAGGTAGGCATTGCCGTTGATGCACTTGGCGCCACGGTACGGGTTTGGTCCAGGCCGCTTTGAAGGGAAGGCAGTGGAAGATGGTAGCGAAGACGGAAGCGGTACACCAGGATACGACGATAGCCCAGAAGACCCAGACGCGTTTTCTTGAATGTTTTGGGGACACCGAAAAGTCATTGGTAGAAGAAGAGGATGGAGAGCTTGATTGGGGTTATTGTCACGGCGTAGGGGATTTTGTAGCAGACAATGGTCTTGGGCTGTTGTCATCTCCACCTTGGAGGAGGATGGTGAGGGGCTCTCCTGGGAAAGCATTGTGAGATCGCTTGCTCTGATGGTTTGGAAATGATGGCCAACGCCATGTTGAGCATCTGTACCAATCAATAAAGTCGACAGAAGGGAGGACTAGAACGCACCGACGAAGACCAATGCAGAAGCGCCGTAGGATGCAAGCTGTGATTTGTCAGGACAGAGATGGCAAATCATGCTCCATTTTCAAGAGATCGTACCAGAGCAAGTATCATGACAAAGTCGCTGGATTACAACATCGCTGTCAGGATTGCGTATGTGAGGGGGGTTGTCGAACCACGGAAGACATTTCGAGATTTAAGACCGGCAGGACATGTCTTGAGGCCCAACACTTGGGCCCGAAGAGGAATATGGACTCGGAAAGTACGTACTCCCACCAAAGACTCGCTGACCCCAATTTTCTTGAGATCGGTCGCAAGATTAGTGCTACCGTAGCAGAACGGGAAGGGCAGCATCGACTCCATTGACTTGGGGAACAATGCTACCGCATACGGGCCTCTTTTCATCTGGGGCGCATCTCGTCGTCTCAACCGTAGACATCTTCGCAACTAGTCTCGCAGGCTTGCCTGGAGATCATGACAGCAGCAGCGGAACGGATTGAAGTGGTGATTCCAGTAAAGGGAGAAAATCCTCGAGAGATGGAGAACGCTCAAGCAAGATGGCAGAAAGCAGTGTATGATCTCGAAACCCAGACCAATAAGAGTGGAGAGATGAATGAGAAAGTGTTCCTAATCGTTCGCTCCCGGACGAAGAGAAGTCATGCAACGCAGAGGGAGATGGAGGAGGTAGTTGACGCACACCATCACCGTCTACTAGCAAACCTGGATGATAATTGAAAACAATACTTCCAACTTGACACAGACTCTAGAGACCAACAGGGCCATTGCAGGTTGTGGAGAGCATGCAGCTAGCCTCGTGCTGGCATACGAGAGATTCAGCACGAGGTGGACAAGTAAAGCAAGATACTTATGGCACCTGAGATTACTTATGCTTCGCTCACCACTGCACCTGAATATTCCGGCCGATATAATACCACAATCGACAATTTTTCCGGACACCTTTGGCCAATGAGGATGTCGCAAAGTTAGCAGCCGAGGGAATTTACATTAGGGAGTTTCAGACCACTTTTTTTTTTGCTGTGGAATCGTGGAATATTCAGACTTTCAGCTATGACAAAATGGATTGGTCTGAATTGGTCTGAACACCCCCACTACCAAATAGGCTTCTTTGGTGGATTTGTGATAAATCCGCTTAGTCATTGCCCGAGAAAACCGTGTAATCTTCCCCGTATCTAATCCTTAGGGGTTAACCCTAACCCTAACTTACCCGTAAGGGCTTTCTTTCGCGCCATTGAGGGGGGGGGGATTCCGCGACGGCGTGGTAGGAACGACGGTAGGAGCGACGGTAGGAAAGACGTAGACGTGTGGGAGGTGATAGCAATGGGAGGTAACAGTAGCAATGGGAGGTAATAGTAGTAGTGGTAAGAAGGAAGGCCTTCTAATTGAATAGATTTGCTACGAGATGTAGAATATCGACACGAGAAATCCACCAAATGGGCCGATTTTCTTCACCAATGCTACCCCAGGGTAGCATTGGTGGATGGCGTGGATTTTTCAGATCGTGGGAAAATGAGCGATTTGCCACCAATAAAAAAAGTGGTCTGAAACTCCCATTGAACAGATGGATTGCTATTTTGTCACTGAAAACTCTGCTGGTATGGAATATGAGGAAGAGAAGGATAATCAACATCTCTGCGCGTCAGACTCAGATGCCAAGCATTTTGAGCATGACTAAGCTAGCGTGGAGCCTTTCTATCCATCTCCATCATAGTGGAACAGGCCTTCTCAGCTCACAGAACCGCATGACTGGCATGAACCCAATCGCAGATCCAGGCAATTGGGACAAAGCATGGGCTAGTCGCCGTTGTTGATACTCGAGGTACTCTACCAGCCCCTCGCGGTAGTGGCGGGTCAGTGCATGGCGGGTCAGGGCCAGGTACCGTGAGTACGTCCTCGAGAGCTGGTTCGAGAACTCTCCCTTCTCGGCGCCGAATTCTCACTCCTTCCAGGCTGCAGGTCAGACATCACTCTGTCTCTTTGCGTCATCTCATGTCCAAGTAATCTGTCTCCATTACTATGACTGCTCTCTTTGCTTTATGCCTATTTACACTTGCGTCTTCTGTATGCCCCCACTCACTTCCCACTGTAGACCTAGACTATGAGGTCCACCAGGCTATTGCGTTCAACGTCGGTATCAACCCATGGTCACAAGCAATTCCCTTCCGCATGCATACTGACAGCCCCAAGACTTCCGGCGGCTACTATAAGTTCTTGAACATCCAATACGGCGAGCCTCCTATAGGCGACCTTCGAATTACCAGGTCCATCCCTCATCAGACGAAGAGCTCTGTTATCAACAGTGAGAGCGTGGAACGTGTCTGCCCACAGTCCAATCCTTTCTGGCCGGCGGTAGGCGGCCAGTGGCTATCAAACTACGAAAATGGTACCACATTCCCCTTTGAGCAAATCAACGAGACAGTCTTGACGAGTAAATACTCGGCGATGGTTCTCCCCGAGCCCGAGGATCCTAGGATCTCAGAAGATTGTCTCTACTTGGAGGTGATGGTGCTGCAGAAATTTTTGATGGTGCTCCAAATCCAACCGGCTCCAAGGACTCAAGCGGTGCGTCTGTTTTCGTCTGGATCTATAGAGGCGGATACAATTCCGGCTCCAAAGAGAGTGTCGGAAATCCAGCTCATTTAATCAAGGTTGCCGGTATGGCTAATGGTGAAGGCATGGTTTATGTGGCTATGAATTACCGCGTAAGTTCAAGACCGACTGTATGGCATCAACTTACACAAAATAGCTCGGCGTATTTGGCGGGATATCTGGACCAAGTCTATCAGCCAGCCAAAGCTTAGCGTTACAATGGGTACAGGAAAACATCCACCTTTTCGGCGGCGACCCGAACCGAGTAACAGTAATGGGGGACTCGGCCGGCGCAGGCTCCGTCGTGCTCCAAATAACAGCCTATGGGGGCACCAAGGACCCGTACTGTTCTAACAATCCATAACTCAAAGCCCGGCAGTCCTCACGGACCTCCCGGTACAATACCGACAAGGGGCTTTCCAGCAGTTTTTACAACTGTGCAATGTCTCCACCCTGCAAGAAGCTCGCCAAATGGGACACGGCCTCTCTGAATAGAGTCAACAACCTCTGGATCGGCTACGGTGATCACTACGGCGGTTTCATCGCCGGCCTAGTCTTCGACGGCGATTTCGTCCCTGATCTACCTGGCCACCTCCTCTTCGAAGGTCGTTTCAATAAAACAATGAAGAATACGAACGGCCATGACGCGAACGAAGGTGTGCTTTTCACATTACCCACTGTAAAATCCACAGCCTCCTTCGCCAGCCTTGTCGAGCTTTAACTGCCCAGCGTGAACAGCAGCATAGTCTCTTACATCACCGACGTGCTCTACCCCCCAGTTTTCGAGGTAGCTTACCCTACAATGACCAATTGAATCGTGGCATCACCTTCGCCAGCCAAGCAATAATTATATGTAATAACAACTACTTGACCGCGCCTTCAACAATCAAACCCACGGCTACATTTTTTCGTCCTCTCAGCCTTCCATGCAAACGACACGGCATACACCTTCTACAACGACCCTGGCTCCAACTATAGCTACGGCACTTACAACACGACTATCGCGCAAGCGATGCAGTAGCACGTCACCTCCTTCGTGGGAACAGGAATCCAAAGCGGCGGTTCCGCGTTCAACGACATCTCTACCTATGGCAATGGCACCGTTCTCAACCTCAACAACACCGGCCTACCTTTCCAGCCGATCCCAGACCCAGACGCAACGAATCGATGTCTCTTTTCCAACGGGCGCCGTTCGAGAACTCGGCGGCTGGGAATGCGCTCAGGGCGTTCTATGCCGACGGCACGAGCGGGAGCAATGGCACAAAGGGGAGTGGCAACTCCATCGTAGGAATTGACGGTGGAACATTGGGGCCGGGAGTGCAGACAGCGTCAATTTCATCGAGCGAAGATTTGAGTGTGGGCGCTGTGGGGTTGGTGAAGGTGGTGGAGACGGCGTTGGGTGCGATTGGTGCGGTTGCTGGGTGGCTGCTGTAGGAGCAGGAATAGTTTAGGAATTATTAAAATTATAAAAAGTCTTTTTTCGAGAAGTAGAGTTATATTTAATTATAAAGTGTTAAAAGAAAATATAATAAGATAAAGAAAAGAAATAAGAGGCTAGTTAAGTTATTTTACTTCGCGATCTAAAAGACTAATTAAGTTACTTTACTTCGCGATTATAAGTTATAAAGTCTTTCGAAATTCTCAAAATTTTCGAGATTCCCGAAATTTTCGAATCTGAGCTTCTATATAATAATATATTAGAAAATATAAGTTAATAAAGTAAATTATATTTATAATCTAGCGGCTTAATAAAGTTTAAAAATTATACTTTATTTAATATTTAGTTTAATAATATATTAATAGCGTAAGAAATAATTTTCACGCTATTAACTTATATAGAGATTCTAAGATTTCCTTTTTTAATACTTTCTTTACGAGCGTTTTTTGTATTTCGAATTATAGTTATAAATTAAATCCTTTATATTCTTTAAATTCTTAATTTTATATTATATATTATAGGCCTTTTTTTAATTCTTCTATTTTATTAGGTATTCTATAATATCTTTTTTATCTTTATTTTCTCGATTTGAAGGTCGACTAATATATCGATTAGCTAATTTTTAAATCTTATAATAATTCTTAATTATAAGCTTCTTCTAATTAAATATAAAAACTTATTCTTTTTTATAAGATTAATAATAAAAATCTTTTCTTTTAGATATAGACTCGAGTATTATAATAAAAATAATAAAATAAATCTTTTAAATAATTAGAAGATTAAGTCTATAGACTAAATTTTCGAACTTACTTAAGAATAATAAAAGATTTAACTCTCTAATTTAAAAGTTTTATATTCTTAAATTTAAGAAGATAATATCTCTTATAAAGCTTAATAAAAGCTTTATTCTCTTTCTTTATAATTAAAGCTTTATACTTTAAATTATATTTAAATTTTATATTAACTATCGCGAAAGCTAAGATATCTAAAGCTTTCTATTAATATCGAGTATAATTATTTATAATATCTATCTAATTCTTTATTAAGATATTTATTATATCGAATTTATTATTAAATTTTATATTATAGATAATCTTATTAAAAGTCTTTTCTATTAATATATTTATAAAGTTATTAAGACTATCTCTAAAATATATAAAGAATTTATCTCTTAGAAATTATTAAGAAATATAAGAAATATAAAATCTTAAAGTAATCTCTATTATCTAATTTATTCGTTTAGATTAATTATTAATTTATAAATAATAAGTAGTAAAGATAAAAAGCTTTATTTCTAAAGTTCTAAAGATAGCTTTTTAAAGATTCGAAAGAAACTTTAAATCTCTATTTAAAATAATAGCTTTAGAGAATTTTTAATTAGCGAGAGTAAGAAGTAAGACTTCTATCTATTCAATAGTATTTTATATATCTTTCCTTAATATAAATATATTTCTTTTAAAAAAATTATTAATAATAATTATTATTATATTAAATTTATTTTCTAAAAATAATAGTACTAGAATAAAATCGATAGTAATTATATAAAAAATTAAAGTAGAAATTATAATAAATTTAAGATTTTTATATAAAATATATCTTATAATCTAATTTAGCTAATACTTCAAGTAATAAATAATATACCGCTTTAAGCGTTAAATTAAATATCTTATATAGTAAATCTTTATAATTCTTTTATATAATCTATAAAAATTAATATAATTATAATTATTATAAGTAAACTTAAAAATCTTCTACTTTATCTTTTTTAAAATATAAAATTATTCTTACTTATTAAACTTATCTTAATAGTAGATAATTTTATCTTAAAGTAGAAATTATATATTTAAAAGTTTAATATATTTTATAGATTCTTATTTTTTAAGAAGCTATATCTTTTAAGTAATAAGAGTATTAAGAATCTTTAATTATTTCTTATTCTCTTAATAGTTAAATATAAGTTTAATATAAAATTTCTTAGATATTTCTATAAGTATTAAGTTATATATAAGAATTTTATTAAGAATTTCTAGATCTTAGATATTAAATTTCTCTTTTTACTTATAAAGTAATTTAGATAAAGCGTTAAGAATTATATTTTACTTATTAAGTCTTTATTATATATTTAGATTAAATTAAGAAGTATATTATAAAATATATATAAGTTATAAATTTATTTAATTAGAGAATAAAGAAGAAAGTATAATTTAATAAGTAATATCGGTGATAGTCGAGTAATCCGTAAAAATAATAATCTTCTTTTTTATTCTTTAACTTAGTATATAAAAAATCTTCTTTAAGATTTAAATTAAGATAATTACTTTTAATTTTATTAATTAATAATATAACTCTATAATATTTAAAAGCTTAAATAGAAATATAATAAATTAAATATTTATCTTAAAAAAAGAATTTTTTTAAGAATTATTTATTACGTAATATATTATAACTTCGAAATTATACTTTTTAGATTTATCGAGATTAATATAAAGTTAGTAATTAATATTATAATAATATAGATAAATTTTTATAATTAATATTTATTATAAAATATAAAAATTCTTTACTTTGTCTTTAGTAGAAGTAATCTTTATAGTCTTTGAGAAATTTCTATAAAGATAATTATTTAGGGCTGGAGATCGCTTTAAAAGTTTTATCTTTAAGCGTTATAGTAATTTAGAAATCTATATAAAGTATCTAACGTTTCTTCGTAATTAATTTATTATTTCTATATAGATTTTAAATACTTTTAAAAGTATAAGAAATTATATTTTCTTAATTATTATAATTCTTTTCTCGATGATAATAAGATTAAATCTATCTATCTTCTATTCTAGAAGCGTAATTAACGAGTATTTAAAATAGGATTTCTTAGATTTAAGAGTAATTTTAAATTTCGCGAAGAGGTAAAAGATTATTCTTAAGTGCTCGAAATAATCTTTTATATTTCGAGAAAAGATAATAATATTATCTATATAGTATCTAATAAAGTAATAATATAAATAAAGAAAATTATTTATTTTTCTCTAAACGTAAAATATTAAGTTTTTAAAACTTATTACTATTATATTAAAATACTTTAATTCTTAATAAGATATTATAATAAATCGTTATTAATAATCTTTTTTTATTAAAAAAAGATAAAACTATCTATTATAATTAATTATATTAATAAAAGTATATTCTTAAATTATTATAATAATATTATTCTATAGAGAAAGAGAATAATTATTAAAAATTATAATTTTATTAAAACCTCTAATATTAATAATAACTCTTTTCTTTCGCTTTAATATTTTCTTAAATCTAATATAGATTATCTTATAAATTATAAAAATAAAAAAAATAAAAAAAATTTATTTCTTAGATTAGCTTATCTTATCTTATATATATATCTTATTAAACTTTTTATTAATAAGCTTATAATTCTTTAAAGTTAGAGAATAAATCTTATTCTCTAACTTTATTAAAAAAGATTATTAATTTATAATAATTAATATTTATAATTATTTTAATTTAAAAAGATTAATAATATTATTAAAATCTTTTTAGATATAAGAGTTTTCTTCTAAGATACTTTATATTATATTAATATACTTCTATTTCTTATAAATAGTAATTTTATTAAATAGTCGAGTTTTAAAGTAAGATTTATAATTATTTTCTTAATAGTTAACTTTAATATAATAAGATTAATAAATTTCTCGAGTATAAACCTTTTATCTTCGGATATCTTAGTTATTAAAGAATAATTCTTTATTTAAATTAGATAACTTTCTTTAGCTTTATATTTAATTATAAAGTTAATTTTATAATAATAAGATATTATAAGTAAAGTAACGCTATTATTTCGAATAGAAATAAAGTTAAAATTTATATCTATAAGATATATATAAACTTTATTTATCTTTAATTCGAAAAGAAAGTCTTAATTAGAAAGTAGAATTTTATCTTATAAAGATATAGTAATAAATCTAATAGATTTTAAAGAAATAACTTAATATTATTTTAATCTTACGATTTATCGAATTCTTATATTATCTCTAGCGATAGCTTATATTAATATAGCGATATTTCTACACTTAGTAAGAATTACTTTCTTCTATAAAAGATCGATTACTACTTCTTCTAGATCGAGTATATTTATTTCTATTAGAAGATTTATCTTAAAATTATTTATAATATATATATCTTAAATAAACTTAATTATAATAGACTTTTTTTTTCAAAGTTTTATCTTTTATAAAAAAAGAAAGAGTAATTTATTTATTAATAGAATATTAATTTAAATTAATTTTATATAAGATAATCGAAGCTATATACTTCTTAATAGAGAACGAAGATATTAATCTCTTTAAGAAAACTCGATTCTCTATACTTATTAGATATTCGATATTTAGATATTCTAATTTTAACGAAGCTTTTAAAGAAAGACTAAATAGCTTAATAAGATAATATTATAATTAAAAGATTATTTTATTATTTAAATTCGCGGATATTATAAACTCGATTAACTCGAATTTCTTAGAAATAGATATCTTTATTAATAGTATTTTTTTAGAGATTTATATTAACTTCTCTAATAATAAGTCGAATATAGAATTCTTCTCTCTAAAAATCTTCTTAATATTCTTTAAAGAGGCTATTTAATAATAAGATTTCTTTTTAAAATAAATATATAACTAATTATTAGATAAAAACTTCTTTTAATATTTTCGATAAATTAGTAAATCTTTTATCTTATTTAAAATAATATAATAAATAATTAAGATAAACTCGATATCGACTTTCTTATTCTTATAATCGAATTTCTTATCTTCTAAAGTCTTATTCTTATATATATTATAAAAATAATTATTATTACTTATATAATATATCGAAGAATTCTATAAATATATAAAATTATAGTCTTTATAATAGCTCTTAGAAATAAAGCTCTTATTTTTAAGATTATAAAAGTATACTTTCTATAAGAATTAAGATATAAATATTTTTATAAATTCTTAATTATTATATCTTTAGTTATCGCTATATTATCTAATTAGATAAAATAAATATTTATTATAATTCTAGTAGTTTATTTAATTTAAATATTATAACTAATTTAACTAGGTGTTTTTAATTATAATTATAAATAACTACTTAAAAGCTAATAAAGCGTTTTTTAAAGCTTAATTTCTCGAAGTTATAATTAAAGTCTAAATCTAAGTCTAAGTCTAAGAATAAAGTCTATAGAAATTACTATTTAAGTAACTATATATAAGAAGATACTTAATTATCTTAATTCTATTAATAAGATATATAAGCTTAAAAAGTATAAGAGGGATATATAGGGAAATTTGATTATTATTAATATTTATAGTCTAGATATAATAATTTTAATTAATAAGAACGAGTATTATATATTTATAGACCTATTAAAAAAAGGCGAGAAGAAAGAAATAATCGCTTTTAAGCTTTTTAAAATCTATCTTATTATTCTCTAGAAAAAGATCTATTCTTATTAAATCGTTATTTATAATCTTAATCTTTATCTCTCTCTTATTCTCGATCTCGAACTTTCTTTCGTATATTTTTATATTATAACTTCTTTTATTAATTAAGATAATACTATAACTTCTTTCTATTATTAAGCTTCTTTATAAATTTATAAAGTATAATTTAAGAAGTTAAAAACGATATAATAGCTTATAACTCGATTTTTAAGTAATTCTATATCTAAATAACTTAAGTATACTTCTTAAAGATTTCTATTTATATAATATATTTAAAGACGCTCTATATATAGCTTATAGAATTATATCTATTATTAATATTATTAAAAGTATAAACTTATTTTATAAATTAATCTAAGATTAAGAATATAAATATTTTAAAATAATCTTATAGTCGAGTAAGCGTTCTTTTTAATTCTATTTAAAGTTATATTATTATATCTTTTTTATTTTAAAATAGAGTATTTAGTTATTAGAATAAGATAGCTTCTCGAAAATAAATTAAGAGATTTATATATATAATATTCTCTTCTTTAATTATAACGTAATCTTTTATATATTAATAAAAAAAAATACTTCTTAATATATAATTTCTTTACTATTAAAAATAATATTATTAATATTATATAATTCTTTAAGATTTAAATAAAAGAATTCTAGATTAAAGATATAAAAATTACTATTAGATTCTCTTAAAGTAGCTTATCTAGAAGATTCTAAAAGACTTTATAAGCTCTATTAAATCTATAATATTAGATATAAATTATAAATTTTTTAAAGTTACTTATATAACTTATAATATAATCTATTATATTATTAAATTTACTTTTATAAATAAAGATAATATTTATTAAGAACTCTCTTAATCTTATAAAAGCTAATTTTCGCTAGAATTAAATCTTAAAGCGGTATTTTCTAAGTTAAAAGATTCTAGCTAATTAAAAATCGATCTATTAAATTTATTATTAGAAAATCCTATATTTAAAAAATTTCGATATTTTTTATTATTATTTTTTAATATCTTATTAAATATAGCTTAACTCGATAAAAAGAGAATTTTATTTATTAAGTTTATTACTATATAGAGATTTTAGAAATTTAATATACTTAACTTTTTTAAAGCTTAATTTACTTTTAATATAGAATTTAAAAGTGATAAAAAGAAAGATAAAAATTAAGATTAATAAAGAGATTAAGATCTTCGCGTAAGAGTTATAGATAATAATAAAAAAATATTAATAAATCTTCTTTCTTTATCTTTATCGAGCTTAAAAAGAGAAATTCTATTAAAATAAGAAAATCGAGTTATCTTTAAAAAAAGAAGAAGATAATAACTTTAAGAAAGCGTTTATATAACCTCTTAAGTCGAGGCTTAAATTCTTAAAAATAGAGATATTTTTAGATTTAAATTAAGTTATTTTAGCTTATTAGATAAGAAAGTAATTACTATTTATATAAAGATAATAACTACTTTTACTAAAGTATTTATAGATTTAAAATTATAATTTTAGAAAAGAGAATAGATAAGAGGTTTCTCTAATTGAGTAATCTTCGAAGAAGAGATTAAATTAATACTCTAAGATTAACTCTTATTAAATATATAAATTTTAATTATATAGAACGTCGATAGATAGATTATAAGTCTATATAATCGATTTAATAATCTAATAATAATTCTTATTAAGAACCTACTTATAAAGTTTAGAATTTTTTATTAAGAAAGCTTAAAATTAAAAGATAAGTAAAATCGTTAAGTCTAATAGAATAGATTTTCTAACTTTATCGATTATAAATAGTTATACTCTATTATAAAAAGATATAGAGAGAATATAAAAAGAAAGATTTATCGAGAAGAAAGGAAAGTGTTAAGAATAAGAGATAAGTTTTCTTTAAGAGAAGGAAAGTTATTTAAAAAGATAAGGGGAATTAAGTAGCTTCTATAGCGGTTCTTTCTTTTAGAAAAAGATTCTTTCTTTAAGAAAGTAATAGAAGTAAAACTTCTTAATATAAGAATAGTATCTTTAATACGGAAAATAATAAGAATAATAATTAAAGAATATAGAAAAGTCGTATATTACTATTAATTATTAGGGATACTATATAAGAAGTATATATATACTTCTAAAAAGAAGTTTCTACGAAAGAAGGAAAAGATGATTCTTAGTTCTAATTGTAATTGATTAATTAATTAAGCTAAAGCTATAAACGTTCTCGAAGAAAGAAAAGAAAGCGATATACCAAGTCACGCTAGTAAGGTTTCTCGAAGAAAGGAAAAAAAAAAATATAATATATTAAATTATAAATAAAATAATTAAAAAAAAAAAAAAAATTATTAAAAAAAAAAAAAATAATTTTTTTTTTTTTTTTAATAAAAAAAAAAAAAAAAAAAAAATAATTATTAAAATTATTATAAATAAAAAAAAATTAAAAAAAAAAAAAAAAAAAAAAAAAAAAAATTTTAAATATTTTTTTTTTATATTTATAAAAAAATATAAAAAAAAAAAAAAAAAATATTTTTTTTTTTTTTTTTTTTTTTTTTTTAAAAAAAAAAAAAAGAAATAAAGGGGGGGTAAAAAAAAAAAAAATTGGGGGATTATTTTTATAGGAAGTTTGGGGAGGGGGGTGCTAGCCTTAATACTAATTTTCTAGTTTCCCAATGATTACGAAAATAGGGGTAGTATAGGTACTCAGCGAACCGCATAGCCAATGCTTTACCAAGCTTTGCGAGCGTCAGCGACACTCTTCATCAATGACAAGCGAGTCACACAGATCCGTAATTATTGATTGGAAAGGTACACGCATCCGCTCTCGTTCATGTCATACTCGTATGATCTAGAGCTGGGGACAGTTGAAATGGTTGGTTTTCAGGCTTAAACCGCATCAACTACTGGATTTGGATATCGAAACTGCATCAACTATCTGGTGTACTAGAATATTAAAAATCGAAACCGACTATCCACTATCAGTGCGACTAATAGTGCAGCAGTTTTGATAATCTAAAAATCAAAAACTCGCCGGGTAAGACATACACATAGGGTTCGTCTGCTACGAAGGAGAAGGCCCTTCTGCGCAAGGATTATCGGTGTGGGTAGGTAGATTGTCTACAGCTTATCGTGACCTAATGGTCGCCGGAGCTCTTGTTGAACTCTCCATCGCCCGACGACGATGTTGCTTCTCCAAATTCGACTCGGTTGCCTAGCTCAGATGCATCTTAAAAACAACAGCTGCTCACTGCCGGCGCTCAAGCGCACAATACTTTCTCGCCGCACTTGGAGTGGCTGCAGCCTTTCGCATGCCATCCTTACACGCGGCCTCCTTCAAGCCTTCGACTTTGTGCCTCAGCTTATTCCGACTCTCCGCCCTCGGACCCGGCGTCCTTCACGCCGTGCAGTCTTGTCTTTGCATTTGAGGCTCCACATGCACCTCGTATGCGCCGTCCTGATAGCCCTACGAATTCATCATCAGCCCATCCAGATATCTTAACCCCCTCATCCATCCTCCGCCTTAACGCGCCGTGTAGTCGGCGAGGGATCGTCCAGCGCGCGATAATACCCTTCCATCTCCCCCCTGGCCTTATCCCAGAGCGCCGCCAGATCTTTCAGGCCAAACTCCTCGATCCTGTGTTCGCCCTTCCACAGCTTCTCATGCACCGCGTGCACGCCGTGCTCGTAGTCTTGGAAATTGGGGCTGTTGATGACCCAATCGTACCGGATGCTCTTCCACGGCAGGGGCCCGTCGAGCCGGTGCGCCTCGATCAGCAGATTCTGCTCCGGCTGCGCAGGGTCGAAGCGACCTTCCTCGTGCAGCACCGACGTGTAGTAATCGTACATCTCCTGCGAAGGGGCCGCGAGGAGAAAGCCGGCATTCACCTGCTCGAGCTCGCCGTATTTCGCCATGGACTCATAGTACTTTTCCTCCGTTTCGGAATCGTGTTCCCGACCACCGCCGTTCGTCATGCCTGCAAACATATAGGTAGCTGGAAGCGGTATCTTGTCGCCCTCTCTCTTCTTATCCTGCAGCGGCGCGATCACTTCCGTGGCCGGATCCTGGAACACGCCGTCGAGTCGGCGCACGGGCAAGACGTCCGCGTCGAGGAGGAGGATCTTCTCGTACTGCGTCTGCTGGAACACGCGCAGTTTCGTCATGACGTCGACCCAGAAGGGGTTGCCGATCGAGAACCAATCCGGCAACGGGACATCCTCAACGACGATCACCACCGCGCCGTCTTTTCGAAGTCGGGCACGTTTCCGCTCCGAAACGCCTTTCGTGGTCAGGACGACGAAGGGAATCGAGGTGTTGGAGCGAGTTTCCGAGTTGTGCATCAGCTGGTAGCCCATGACGCGCGTGGAGTAGAAATAGATGTCCTCGTTATCATCGTCGAACTCCTTGTGCTGCCAGTTGTCTGCCAGAAAAGCCACGAATGCAAAGGGAGACTGAGCGGCTTCATCTTCTTGTTTGGCCGGCGGATTCACTTTAGTAGCGTTTGCAAGTGGTGCTGTTTGCCGAGAGTCGGACAGCAAATCGGATGGTTGATATGACTTGGTGGCATGAAAATGAGCGAGTTTGGCAATGGTGGTGAGGGCTATGGCTGCCAAAAGAATGTACGAAACGAAACGGACGTTTACGGGCATCGTGAAGGGACAGGAAAAATAAATCGAGGTGATGGATTTGCCAGAAAGAAATCAATCCCCTCCCACGACCACAAACAACAGGTGTCTACCCCGGACGGTAAGCCAACGAACGAACATTTCGCTTCGCAAATTAATGTGTGTCGAAACAACGGCTGTTTCCGGTCAAGAACTTGAAAACCTGAGACTAATGGCGCTGCCAGATAGTAAAGATAGCCCCATTAGGAATCGAACCTAAAACAAACTAAATCCCTTCCAACAATAATACGACCACAGCCAACAGGCGTCCACCCCGGACGGTGTGGGCACTGGACATGATTTCAGTTCGGAATGACTTTTTGCCGGTAACTCCCGTGGTCAAGTGGCAATTAGCACCACCCTGGTTCCAGGGCCAGCATTTGGGGGCTGGACTGGGATATATCGCTTACTTGGCCCGGTTTCGAATCCGAAGCGTGAGTATTTGGGTTTTCAGTCGTATTTGTAAGACTGTGGAAGTGAGGAGATAGGGGGTATAGCGTAGGTACAGGATAATAATTTCAGTTAGGGATGACTTTTTGCCGGTAGCTTCTGTGGTTGAGACTTAAGTGGCAATTAGCACCACCCTGGTTCCAGGGCCAGCAGCGTCCACCCCGGACGGTAAGCCAGCCAACAAACATTTCGCTTCGCAAATCAATGCGTCGCATGTTCCCGGTTGAGAGCGTTATATTGAACCCTGAGACTAACGGCGCTGCCAGATAAACTAAAAACAGAACGAGAAGCAGCAGTGACAGTATCTGTCCGGGAAATGGGATTTAGTAAGGATTAGAGAAGCTTGCGACAGGCTTTGTGCAGCGAATCGACGAAGAGGAAGAAGACGGTGTAAAAGGAAGAATGAGATGTGTGAAAGTTTACAGGGGACTTGTGAGTGAGGTCTTTTGAGAGAATAGCGGGGCGGCAGAGAATGACGATTAGTAGACTAGAATAGAACAGTGATCTCGTCACAGGGCCAGCTTCACGGTATTGCACCGCGGTCGTTAGAAACCTTGGAACGTTTCTTAGGGCCCCTTCGGTAACCACATATTTTCAAAATATGCCAACATATTTTCAACTTAGCGTACTATTAATACACGGTTACGTTCGGTAACCATATTTTCACTTGCCAGGCCACATTGCACATTGAAAATATGTAAATTATGGGTTGACCCATAATTTGAGGCCCAATGTGCGCTAAGCACACAGAAATAATGGACATTTATGACTGCAATAGCGATATTTTTCATTTTCATGACTGATAGCCACATTTCATAACTGCAATAGCTATATTTCAGTCATGGATGACTCTCTATTTGAAGAGGTAGCTGCAAGTGTCATTCTTACTACTACTCAGTACTATTCTTCTTATTATAACAGGAGACGGGGTAACGACGGGGGCAATAGAAGCATTAACAATGGCCAAAGCCTGTACAGCAGTAGGTATATCAGCCATAAGATTTGTCTCTGACGAGAAAGAATTTTTCGACTATCCTACTGTTAGCAGCAGCCCCTACGGGGGCCCTGCGAAGGCCCTGCGAGAGCCCTATTTAGGTCCAAATAGGGGTGTCTGGCTGTCAAGCGCAGACACCCCCGGGACCAGGCTTTTTTAGCTGAGTTGCTAACACCTACATTCGATTCTTACTCAGCGAGATCACAAGGTTACCGAACGAAACCGTACATATATTTAACATATTTTCGAGTATCTACTAGTGCTGTTTTGAACCCACATTTCATTTGCCAAGAGGTGGGGTAATATATGTTGGCATATTTTGAAAATATGTGGTTACCGAAGGGGCCCTTAGATTCTAAAGTATGGAAGGATCTTAAGCATCCAGCCAAGCAAGCTATACTACATATGGCTAGCTATACCACTGGAACGTAGTGCTACGACTAGTATAATTTACTGTTTAGTGACGGTCACCTTTTGGTCTAATCGTAACGATGAGCAAAACCCGTCCCGCTTCTACTCCGACAGTCAATTAATATAGTAGTTGATCGCGTGGAAAAAACATAGAACAGGAATCTGTCATCCCAAGCATGCCGCTCCAAGTCCAAGTAATTATAGCGCGGATTGGCCCGGATGAAGATATACAGGCCGCCTCCTAGATCTCGTGTTTCACTATGGTAGATTTGATTTGCGGATACTCGATTCAGGAATAAATTAGTGTAAGTGATATTAGCCTCGTGGAATTCTTTGATTGTCGCCAGAACCGAAGTACGAGCCAACTCGATCTCGGATGGTGATGACGCCTCTCTGGGCGTTTTATCGTTGACAAATGAAGAGCAGAGCGAGTTCGACTGTCAAGATACTTGTTTCGTTCAAAAATTACGATTCTACTGGCTAGTTGCAAATTTTTTCTCGCGTCCGGTCCAAGTTGCTTTGACTTCATAACCCGAATTCGGGTGCATCAACGAGAATCATTGCTTCCAACAATGAATCAAGGACGACACGATCCCGTAGTATCGAGGACAGACGAGGAGAAATGCGGGTGCGCTCTTTGAACGGACTTGTTGCTGCTCTGCTTCGGAAGACAATCAATCGGCCATGCATCGTGATCCGAAAAGACTCGACAAGACTAGACTTGAAGGACAATCGGCACAATCGACAGCTCTATATTCGGTGCTCGGGAAGTTGATTCCGCTCCAAGAGTTTGCCCAACATGGCTGTTGGTACTGGGACCTTGGTCTTGCGCAAGCTGCCTTGCTTGGAACTGTATTAACTGCCCGAGATCGGGTCCTAGAATTAGGCAGTCCGGCTCTGGTCGATCTAGGTAAGGAACTTACAAAAGGTAGTCTGCACTCTCAGCTCACGCACCATTCTTTTCATCTTTTCTTTCTGTATCCCACACGATGTTTTCCAGGTCCGCTTTCTTCACGGGGCGTACTCCTCCAGTGCCTGAAGCCTTCCCAAAAAGTGCTACCGCTCGCGGAAAACAGAAGGACAAGAATGAATTGGAACAGAACCAATCTGCACCCCATTCGCCCTCCCCAGAGACATCAAGAGCTTCGAGGTCCTCAAGTCCTATCCAGCCCCAGTTGAGAGACTCGATTAACAAGAGCTCTTCCAGTTTCATCGGCAAGAACGCCAGCCCTGATCATCTAGATGTTCTAGCTGAGGCGGCCACGTCGAGCCGTGCGAAGGGCGCAGAGACTGAGGCTCGCGCGCGCGAACTGATTGAAAAGGAAGGTCTGAATCAGGCTGAGAGGATAAGCAGCATGGCTGCTGAGAAAAGACACTTCGTTGAGATGGTCCAAAAGCAAGCGGTCGAAGAGGCGACGGACCCCAACCACAAGAGTTTGTGTAAAAAAGTTGGAGAGATGGTAGGGCAGGACCTCGCAGAAGTTACAATTTACCCAATGCTTGATATCGAGCATAGTGATAAGGCGATGATTGCAAGAGTCAAGAATCTGGTATTATCCGTCTCTTTGTCTGACTGATAATTGCTGTGCTGAGTGGGGTAGCTTGGTCCTAGTATTTCCGGAGATGACGTTGTGCTCGGGAAGCCATTTGTTGCTGAGCAGGAAGACAGTATGGCAATATTGGATGATGAATCGCTCTGCGGGATTCTCGTGACAACACAAAGTCTCCGCGGGGCAGTCAGAGTTGCTGACCTTGCCAATCTCAAGAAGCAAAGAGAGAAAGGTTTCGTCGGATATGGGGAGGTTAAGACCCACCCTAAAGAGCTGTGGGATTTTCTTGTTATGATCGTCAAACGCGGTCAAAATGCTGTTGTTGAGGGGAGCCCCACATTGCGGTTGTTCATGAGAGTGGCGCAGGGGACTGCCGAGGACGTTGCAATGCTTGCCGCTGAGGATGCCTGGCTTTTTAGAACGCCCGCGCATGTTGGGATGCCCTCTGCTGTATGGCATAATTATGATTTCACCAAAAAATGACATTGGGCTTCTCTTGGCTTTGGAAGACGGAGAACAGCGCCCCCGTACGGTCAGTGAGATGGCGCGGTCAACGAGATAGGATATCAGACAACAGAGTCTGCTTGACGCAGAGCTAGAATAGAATTATACAAGTCATGGCATACGAAACATGTTGCACTCACATCGTGAATCTCCTTAAACCACATAACAAAGAGCTCAGAAGCGGGTAAGGTCTCGCTCGTGGTAAAGCTGAGCTTTATTTCATCCGACGCTAGCTTTCACTAATCTTGCCTTGCTTTGGTGAACACTCATGGGAGCTCCCCTCCTTGACCTTCTCCGTCAGTCACGGGACTCGTGTTCAAGTGGCGAGTTGAGCGTCACTGCAAGAATTCCCTTCTAAAAATCCGCATGCCAAAGTGCCCTGCAGTTAATGCAAAAACGAAAACCCCCATCTGCCGGAGGCAATATCTCTGGTACCTAGGGTAGGCCTTTCAAAAATTTATGATTGATTCATAACATCGACCACGATAGCTGCGTCGGGCTCCAGATTTCGGGCCAAGAGGAATCGGAATCGATGAATACTAATGGATGCTCATCGACGCCAGGTCCAGCTTGACATTCTTTATATAAAGTCTACTTGGAACGATTAAAATTGATGGACTGTTCGATGATGAATTGCTGGAGTATGGTAGGCAATTTGAGGCCATTATTGAAACGTGCTCTCCCGTGCTGTATTAATGTTAAGCTGCGACCGGCTTCCGCGTCGGCGCTTATTTCCCCTGACAATCGACCTATTCTTAGCGGTAACTGTAAGGTTTAGGCAGCTACTGCCGACTAACGACTAGTGCCTGGCGGAGGAATTTTACTTAGTCGGTATTTGCCGGAGAGTTTCATACATGGAATTGACCTAATAGCGGCGCGAGACCACCCCCTGTCGCCCAGGGCTGACAGAATATGCTGGTCCTCCAGGTTCGCCGACGACGGCGCGCAGACACTCTTTCATCCTCTACTCCTTCTTTGCGAATATTCTCTCGTTCAGGATCGCGCTGCCGTCTCTGCCCCAGATGTTGGGTGCCGGTATGCTCGGCACGTCGCCGAAGCACTTGGCCGCCCTCATGTTCTGTGCAATACCAATCTTCTTCTTTTTCTTCTTCTTCCACACACCGACTTCCTGGGACTCATCTTCCACAGTTCCACCCTCCAAGCCATCGAATCCCTGGTCCTCAATCGCCCTAGCGATAGAAGATACCAAGGACTTGGCCGACCAACGTGACATCTTCGACAGCACCCTCGAAGGTGGCGCAAGAATACGTCAAGCGTGCATGTTATTCAGCAGCGAGGATACCGCCCATCAGATGGGAGCGAACGCGGTGTACGAGCGATCTGTGAGGACGCACCTCAAGCATGCGGAAAAGTGGGGATATCCGAGTCATATTTTGAGAGAAGACATAATTGGGCACGGCAAATGGGAGGTGCTGGTACGATCCCATACGAGATCCTCCATATAACATGGACGCTGGAAAACTGATGAGTGGTCTTGTAGGTGTTTGGAAAGCTACTCTACCTGCAATCAATTATCATAGCGGAATTGACAAAACCCATTGGCAAGCGGGCCGAATGGATTGTGTATGTAGAGGAGGCACATTTTTCAGTTGGCTTGAAGAAACGTTAACACGATGATGCAGATGGTTCGACGCTGACACCATCATTCTCAACGAGAACATTCCCTGGTCCATATTCCTGCCCCCACGAGAAGATTTCAATGACATCCACTTCCTTGGCAACAAAGATTGGCACAGCTTCAACTGCGGCCTCTTCATGATGCGCATCAACGAATGGAGCGTCAACTTCCTCATTCAAGCCACAGCACTTCCGCTCCTAAGGCCTGACGTACCTCTCGGAGTCCCCATACCTAACATGGAACAAGACGCAATGAGATGGGTGCTGGATCAGGAAGGCTACAAAGAACATGCAGTCTATCAGCCTCGACTGTGGTACAATACTTTCGCTCAGGGGCCGGATAAAGAACCGGAGACAAAAATGGGAGACATGTTGATCCATTTTCCTGGCGTCGAGCACAAATACCCACTGATGGGACATTGGCTGGATATCGTGGAGAACGAGCCAGAGAAGGTCAACATACCGCTTGCCAACTTGACACTACACAGCAACATCAAAGGCTTCTGGGCAAACCTAAGGACCGCAAAGCAGGCTTTGCACAACGCAACGGAGTATACGACGGCAGACATCGTCGTGCAGCAGGTCTTCAACAAGCATCCAGAGCTGGGCGACGAATTGAAAGAGACTTCTAGGAGACTCGAGCGTTTGGTCTACGAGGAACCATTTCAGCAAAAGGAATTGAAGGAAGCTACGCTCTTGGTTGATGCTGCGCTGAGCAGAGCGTCCAATGCCAAGGCGGAGGCCGAGAGACATGAGGCGCAACAGAAAGAGCAAGCGAAAGCCAAAGAGGAGAAGAAGAAGCAGAAAGAAGAGGAGGAAAAGAAGCAGCAGGAGGAGAAAGAGAAAAAGGAGCAGCAGGCAAAGGAGACAAAGCAGGCCAAAGAGCAGCAGCAAAAGGCTGGACAAGGAGACAAGCAAGCCGAGGACCAGCAGCAGGGATATCATTGAAAAAAGCAATCGAGCACGCCAAAGAATGAGCAGAGGGCAACGACCATCATCAGCAAAACCCATACAACAATATGACCCCGAGAGCCTCGGCCCCTCCCATTTCAGCACTCGACGGCAGTGCCTGCGGTTCGGAAGGCTAACATGGTCCCTTGCATGCGCAGATGGCTACCATGGTCAGAAAACGTGGCAGTCCGCCAGTGATAGAGGAAGGATGCAGAATGGAGTCGATGAGTGTTACAGGTTCCTGTCACACTCAGTCTATCACAGACATTCGATGCTACTACGGCTTTTATTTTTGTTTGGATACGGGCATTCGTGTACACATACATCGGCGTTAAGCATTCGCCCATTGCATGGTGGACTTTCATCTACCCACCAGATTTGATACGAGTCGAAATACGACACGAATAGCCCTTGGTACTTTGATTTCCGCAACACTCTCGTGTGAAGTCTCGATCCTGGCGGCAGCGAAACCAACGCTCTCGGCGAAACGCTCGAGGCCCTTATTCTGTAGAAGTCGGAAAATAGCTGGGCGTTTCATTACGGTTTTCGCGGCTTTGCCGCTCATGGGGAATCCCAGCATCGTTGAAACTGTTGGACACCCCTCACCGCCCTACCGACTAATTTCAGGGGCCAACACGATACTTGCGACGCTCCTGGACATGGAAGCCGACATAGGCTACGGGGCTGACGTTGTATGTGTAGAGCATACCATCCACCAGCATGTACTCCGAGGTTGCTGTCTCCACGCACCATGCTGTCGCCGGTATCCCAACTGACTTCGCACCGCATTCTCACTACCGGCGCCATTCTTGCAGTGATCTTCATCATACTTCTCACGCTCTATAATCCTCGAGATGCCACAGCAGCCTCAAATGGCTCGCTCGTACAACTTTCTGGTGACAAGCCCACATCCGATGCTACCATATCTACACCTGGGAACGAGCAAGAAACAGGAAAGATTACTGCGGACAATGGCTCTCCATCTGCAATAGCCGAGACCTCAGCAGTCGATGTCGCCATGTCCTCTGCTCCGGCAGTACCGAACGAGCCCAGAAGAGCGTTCGTTGCTTTCCTCGAGGCCCACACTGGCACGAACCGCGGCGACGAAGCACAAGGAATGACCACGGATGATGAGGACGATTATTTCGTGGGTGTGTCGCACCGACCGAACAACTTAATCTTCTTAAACCACTAACTTTAACCAGCCACGCGCGTTCTCGGCTATCAACTTATGCATCAGCCTGAGACTCGATCAAACACATCCATCCCATTCATCGTCGTCGCCTCCAGTGAAGTTTCCCAATCAAAGCGCGCAAGACTTGAAAAGGATGGTGCAAAAGTTGTGGTGGTGGACGGCATTAGCGATCCGGAATGGCTTGACACAAAACGACAATACCAGGGCATAATGACAAAACTGCGAGTCTTTCAGCAGACCGAATACGAGAAGATGCTATACATGGACGCAGACATGTTCATCACGCGGCGCCTGGACGCGATTTTTGAGGACGAAGGCACAAGAATTCAGCGACCGAAGAAGGAAGTGGACAACAAGAAAGAGGCAGCGCCGCTGCCCTCTTCCTTCATGTTAGCAGGGCAAGCCCAGCAAACCGACCGTGTGCACAAATACCCGCCCGACCCTTCGCTCGAATGGATGTGCTCCGGTTTCATGGTCTTCAAGCCTTCGCAGGAAATCTTTGAATACTACACGTCTATCATGGAACGAGAGAACTCTTTCGACCCTAACTTCCCGGATCAGAATTTGCTGAATTATGCACATCGGTGGGACGGGCCTATGCCGTGGACGAATGTGTATTACAAGTGGACCTCGACGTATCCGTCGATCAAGGAGTATGCGATGGGCGCTGCGGCGTTGCATGAAAAGTATTGGATGGACTACAATAGGGTTGAGGCGGAGGGGCAGAACATCATTGGGGATATGTGGTTGAAGGTGCATAGCGACATGGAGGCCTTCTACAGAGATAACAATGGGTGAAGATTGGGAAGCGAAGTAGTTCACGGTGCGTGAGAGGATGAAGGGGCTTTATGCCCTTCAGGGCCTTACCTACACCCAGTCGGCGGCGGCACTTCCCCGAAATTGGCTGCTAGCCGTGCAGTTCAATACCCTATCCCTTTGGGATCAGACTCAAGGCCAAGCACGACTTCCTTGAACATACTCCGACGCTTCTACCTCAACTCCAACTCGAGCTTGGTGTTACATGCCCTAGCTGCGACCCCTCGGACTCACTTCAAAGCATACGATCCCTTTCACAAGCCAAGGCTAAGCCAGAGTGGAAAACATTGGTCTGACATCTTTAGATGGACCAAGCTCTCACATTCACCCATCGCCAGATCCTACGTGGATGCTGCGGGGCCTTGACATCGGAGCGAGTTGACAGTCCCTGGCTTTTATTCTTATACTCAGCGTCATGTACCTACAATGGTGTCGTACTCAGCTTGATATAATCTTCCGAAAAAATATTACAGTAAACATTTGCAGGTTCCCCGTCGCTGTCTTTCAAAATTATCCCTCTACCTTACCTGACCTGCCAGCTGCTTCAACTCTAATACAAACCCTGCTCTACCTAATGGATGGATGCAGAAGTCAGGAGCCTGGTGCCGGGTTCAGATCAATGAACCGGACCGTCCGCGCGAAGAAACCTTCCTCCCAGCGAGGACTTCCCCACGGATCCAACATTCGAAGATGATGGGTGCGACGGCAGCTGAATATGTGACAGCATCCAGCGCGGCCCAGAAACCCCGATTCGATCCTTAAGGCCCCGAGAACGTCCCCTGGGTCCAAGACTCTCACCGGCCATTCTTATAATTATCACCGTGCATGACCAGATCGCGGCGCAATAACTTCACGCATCGATGCGAGTAGCGCAGGGATTGACGCACTCAACGACACTGCCGGCGCTCACAATAAACTTTTCCTTAAAAATTGTACGCGCGCGTTGGATTATAAAAGTAGCTTTAGTTCAATGCCGACTTCATAAACGAGACCCAACCGCTCACACCCATCGCGATTTGACTCGCTAGTGTATCCAAGTGATCGAGACGTACAATCTGGCTTCGACCCGCATCAATGACAAGTCTTCTCGCGCACATTACGGAGTATGACGGTATCACATTTTGATCAATTGCGGTGATGTTTAACCTTCTATATTTAACGCAGGCCAGCAGCAAGCATACATTTAAACCCCCCATCCTCACTATATTTCAATGCGATTGTGAATCCGAACGAGACACTCGTGATAGCTCTGAAACAGTTCCGTTCGTTGCGTTGAATTCGCGAAGCAATGACACTGCTCAAGATAGGAAGCGAGAGGCGCCATGTATCCCTTTCAAGATTTAAGGTCTTGAAGATCCAACTCCTGCCTTTGCAACCGTTTCTCCAACGCCTCCATCTCGCGCCCGATGATCTTGTCCTGCGGCGCAAACATGTACGCCTTCATCAGACTCCTAGCCCAGACCTGCTTCCTATCCAACGCCTGACTCGCCACCGCCATCCTCCAATAGACCTTTGCTTTTTCGGCACCGGTGACAAGATTCGGCGTCCCATCCAGTATGCTCTGCTGCACGTCCGCATACTCGATGTCCGAAATGGCTCTCTCGCCCCAGAAGTACGCCTGCTCCCAATCTTCCGTCTTCAGGTACGCGGCCAGGATGTTCCAGCTTAGCTGCGAGCCTAGGTGGTGGCGGACCAAGTCGCCGCGCTGGCCGTCGAAGCGGCCTCCGGTCAGCGGGTTAGAGGCGAAGTAGCCGTCCAGCATGATGGCAAAGCGTTTGCCTTCCACGATGAAATGCATCGCTTCGTAAGCCTGGATGTAGATTCGAATGCTCAGCGCGTAGTCCCCCGCCTTGAAGGCAGCATTACCGGCATCTTTGAGCCCTGCCGCCGCCTCAAGGTAATCAGCCGCCGTGGGATTAGGGACGCCCATCGCCTTCCTCAGCTCTTTCTCCACCGCCTTGTTCCTGGCCCCTTTGATCGTCAAACCGTGCAGGCCCTTCAAAACCGCAAACGGCATCATCAGCGCCTCCTGCAGCGCCTTCGGGACGACCGTCTTCTCCGCCCGCCCCTGCGGGTCCCGGATCGCGAGCGTGACGTGCAGCAAGCTGCTGAAGTTCGGGCTCAGACTGCTGGCGTAGAAGAGCAGTCGGCAGAGATGGGGCAGATCGGCCAGGCAGGTGACGTAGGCGTACAGGCGCGAGGTGTCCACGTCGCCCATGAAGTCCAGTGCCACGAGCATGTGGGACTCCGGGGACGGGGATCTGTCGTCGCCTTCGGCGATGATGGGGAATTTGCCTTGCACGAGGATGTCCTGTTTGAAGGACGTCCATGACGTGACGATGTTGATGAACCTGTTCTCGCGCAGGACTGCGGTGGCTTCGTCGTGGATTTGGCGATTGGTGGCCAAGACGGCCGTTTGGAGGCTGTAACGGGCGCGGCCGAGACCGAGATCGATTCGATTGCGGCCGGTGGAGAGGAGGTTGCGGTAGATTTCGTTACGGAGCTCGAGTGGCAAGCCGAGGAGGCTGGGCCTGGGAGGCGGTAGTACAGAGGAAAGAGTTTGAAGGTCCATTGGCGAAGCTGAATGTTCGTCGAAGGATGGGCGAGGAATGTTTGACACGTCGAATTTTCAGCGGCGCGTGGGAATCGCGCCTTTGAAAGCCCCTGTCCTTCTTAGCGTTGAACCTAGACTCGAAAAAGCTATCCGCCATGTTGGATAATACTGCTTTGACCGTTCCCTGTCGCATGGGTCTGTCGATCTATAATGGTGAAAAGAGTAGGAGATGCTTTGGTCAAAAAACAACGTGTAGCAGTATCTCAAGGAAACCCAGTCGCCAAGTGCACAGAGGTTGTTTTGTAAACCTGAAGGCTGGATTGAGTAATGCTCCGTTGAAGCCACGGAAAGGCGTGGTTTTTTCAGCTATGTATGCTTTGCGACCTTTTTGTACAACAGTAGACACCCGGCCGCGCTCAGACTATCTGGATACCCATAGTCAGGCCCGCCATGGTCATGGCCATAATCGAGCTCCCGTTCCTACGTAGCCGTCGCTTTCGCTCAAAGAATCCTCACTCTCACTTGTCCACACGTTCATATGTGACGCGTCGATGTCGCTGACTAAAGATTCCCCTTCCTGCTCGGCAATCCTTGAGCGCTCCTCCTTCAAGTAATCCTCGAGGCTGCTATCGCCCCCTTCACCCACGAGGTATCGTCCGATCAGCGTCCCACTTGCGCGACGGACATCTCTATGGTCATCCATGTTCCAGAGCTGCGATATTAGATCGAAGACCCCATACACGCTGGCTTCTTTTAGCTTCGTGGTCTCACGAATCGTGGTAAACACTGTGTAGGAAGAGGCTTTTCCTGGATGTGACGATGATTCATCCACTTCAAGATCCCCTAGTGAGAGGTTGGAAAGCGTGGAAGAGTGTCTCGAACAGAATCCCTCTAGGCTATGAATACCGACTCTGAAACCTTGAAAGCGAACCGTCTTCAAGAAAGGCCAGTGGCAAAGGCCGACGACAACCATTAGACGGCAAAAATTGTTTGGACCGGTGGAGATGCTTAGCCCTTCGAGACCAGGCGCCGAATTCATAAATTCGGGGAAACGTCCTTTGATCAAACATTGTCTTTGAGCTTCCATGTCGCTTAGGGATGCGAAATGTGGCCTGGTCTCTTTGATCCAACAATCGTCGAGAAGATGTATGCCGAGTTTGGTGAGGTGAGATATGCTTCTCTTCATGGCTACAAAGACCTTATCGCCCTCCAAGAGGAGTCTCCAATTGAAGGACCCAAAGATAAAGTTACCGACTCGAAGAACACGCTGGTTGCTGCCTTCTGAATCATTTCCTCGTAGATAGCCGCCATTCGGTGTCCTGCCACCTAGACTAGCACTGACCTGGTTGCTGGCTGTCGGAGCGTTGTAATTGGCATTGCGTGAATCCCGGCTACTTGCCTTCCGAGCAGGTTCACTACCAGCGCTGCCGGCTTGAGTGTTCACGTTTTGACCTCCGTGAATGGCTTCATCCACCGCAAGCAGTAGTGAGCGAGTAACAGCAACACTATCCGATTCAATGGATGGCTGATCGTAAAAGGCGCCATTGAGAAGTTGGGCAATTTCTTTTTGATAGCGGGAATAATTGCCGTGCTTTGGCATGTAGATTGTTCTCAAGTTTGGAAGATGCTGAAGTGCATCCGTCAATTTGCTAGAAAAAAGTCCGATCGCGAAGCGCGGTCCTGTTCTGCGCAATAGTTTTGATAGGTCGAGAAAGCCTGATCTAGTCGTTTTTTGCCGTACGTGTTACAAGCTTTGATAGCACCACACCCGCGATGATAAGCTCGCCAGGCCCGTTGGCTAGCATTGAAGGTGGGAACTGGAATGCCGGAACACCGTTTTCGAACGGCCATAAATTCTGGCGTTTTGATGTTACGCTCCCATTCTGTTCGTTCTAAATCCGTAAAGAAGTCGTGCTCGTAATGCAGGCTGTGCACAAACTTGTTGATGACAGGATGGTAAGCTATCTCCAGTAGTCGGTCGAAGCTGTCCTCTTTGAGTGTGAGTGTGACCGTTGTAGCGATGTACTCGAGGCCGATTGCAGCTAGCATCTTGCTCATAAATCGTATACTAGCTACTTGAGTCGGTGTGAGGTAGCTAAAGATCATGTGAACTAGTTCCACCGGCATACGGTTGAGAGGGAACCTTGGAAGTTCAGACCTAATGATGGGTAAGTTCATTGATTCTAGATGACAGCGGTTTGACAACATTTGCACGACTACGATGTATGGAACGCTCGGAGCGTTGAAGAAGCCCTCCGGAAGGGTTAAGAAATTCAAATAGAAGACTTACTCAGTTGGAGCTGTGGGCAGGGGAGCTGAGTCGTTGATAGTCTTCTGAGCTTTCTTGGTCTTTGGTCGTGCCATGTTTACTCACAGGAGCTTAATCAAATTTCCCTCGCCAGGAGGGAGACTGGAGATTTTGGTCTGTTGGGACGTCGAACAAGCTGCCAAAGGGTGTGACTGGCGCGGTCTCGACTATGCTTCGGCTAGAATAGCATACTTCGAGTTTCAACTCTTTCACAATAGACTAGGGATACAGCAAGACGTGAGCTAGCTGCAGATTGAAATCAGTATCCCTGAGTGTTGGGGCCGTAGTAATCATTACGACCTTCTCCTGCTTTGACGACTAGTCAGTGAGTCTAAGATCGAAAACTCAGATTGTGTCATGCCAGGCATTAAGACCATAGAAGCTTTGAGGGAGCTGAGGAACGTGTGGTGATAGAGAAAGACTGGTGGGACGATTGTGCGTCAAGAATCATAGACGCGTTTGGCGCACTAGCGGCGAAATGCCAGCACGTGACATTGCTTGGCAACAGTACCCTAAACCGAGTTAACAGTGATCTCCTGAAGTAGACCGTATTCTATGAATATAATGTCCAGTCGCATAGGAAACACATTCTTCTACGATTTCCCCCCTCATTAAGACAATCATGATCATCATTCGCCGGAAAGTTTATCCATTTACAGTTAGCTCGGCCTTTTGCTAGCCAAGAAAATTGCAAGGTTTTGCAAGTCTTGAGAATGATGAACATGACACGCTCCAAACACTTACGCCATTTCACCTTCCTGGTAGTACGTGTGTCAGTGGTTCAATACCAATAACATGGCGTTCGGTCTTGAAATGCTTGCTAGAAGATGAAAAAACTCTTTTCGAGGTTTTTACGTCGGCTGATTACCGAAATCATCATACCTACACCGATTGGTGGGTTTTAGAGCGCTTTTGTCATAAAAAAGGCGTCAATTTGCCGGCGGGTGGTCCTAACCTCGCTTAATCTCTTGCCTCTTCCATCCTTCTATCAGTCTGTCACCGAGAGCAGTCTATCTTTGAGTCCGATAGACACACTCAAGTTTTATTGTACCCATTACCCCACATTTGCGTTTTTGACGCTCTTATTAGACAAATACGGGTGCAATGACCGCACCCAGCGAGGTAGCATTCAGTGTTAGCCCACCGAAGGATCCAGCAGGGGTTGAAGAAGGGGAAGGCATGCAAGCCCGCATCGAGCGGCTTGGCAGGCAAAGACCTGCCAAGTTCAAAACCGTATGGACAGAGTTTGGCTTTTGCTTCTCACTGTTGGCATCCATGATTATGGCAGTAAGTAGTATTCCTGGCCCAAGTCTATGTCAACACCCGCCACTCACCATGTCGGTAGGAATATTTCGTCAGTGGTTTCAACGTGATCCTACCGACCCTGGCAACCGCTCTCGACATCCCTGCCCAATCACAAACGTGGCCCGCGAACGTATTCTCTCTGATCACGGGGGCTTTCTTACTTCCCTTCGGCCGCCTCGCCGACATCTACGGTGGCTGCACCGTCTTCATGTTCGGGATGATCTGGTTCTTCCTTTGGTCTTTGATAGGAGGCTTCAGCCGCAATTACCTCATGCTAAACTTCTGCCGCGCACTTCAGGGTCTTGGACCTGCTGCGTTTTTACCTGCTGGGGTCATGCTGCTAGGAAGCATCTATCGCCCAGGGCCGAGGAAAAACCTGGTGTTCAGTCTTTATGGGGCTTGTTCGCCAATAGGCTTTTTCACAGGTATTTTCTTTGGTGGACTGAGTGGACAGTATCTACCTTGGGGTTGGTATTTTTGGATTGGATCGATATTACTGTTTCTGATTAGCTCCATTGCCTTTTTAACGATACCGTCCGATCGTTATGAGAGGCAGGCTTATGAAGTCAAAATGGACTGGCTGGGAGTCTTTACGATCGTCCCAGGGCTGTTGTTGGTTGTCTTCGCTATTACTGATAGCTCACATGCTCCTGATGGTTGGAACACACCTTACATTTACGTGACCTTTGTCTTGGGCTGTCTGTTACTAGGTGGAGCCATTTACGTTGAGGGGTGGATTGCAAAAATGCCTCTATTACCTTTCGATCTATTCAAGGTCAAGCATATGAAGGCGCTTGTGGTTGCGCTGTTCTTCTCATACGGCGTATTTGGAATATACCTCTTCTATGCTAGCTTCTAGTGTGTACTCATCAACCCCCGGCTAGTTCCTACGCTGACCCCAAGTCTAGTATTGAGAAAGTATTGCATGCGACTTCCTTACAGACAACGGCATGGTATACGCCAATGGCTGCAGGCGGCATCTTCCTCGCAACGGCGGGCGGCTTTCTGCTTCATCTACTACCAGGAACAGCCCTGATGATAATCTCAGCCACTGGCTACGTTGTTTGTGTCCTGATGTTCGCCATAATGCCCGAGAACCCCAACTACTGGGCCTACATCTTTCCCGCCATGATCGGCGCAACCGTGGGCGTCGACATAACCTACAGCGTCAGCAACATCTTCATAACGACAAGCATGCCTAGGAAGAGACAGGGTCTTGCAGGCGCTTTGATTAATTGCCTCGTCTTCCTGGGCATCAGCGTCTTTCTCGGGTTCGCTGATATTGTTGCCACTGCTACATCCCATCTTGGGCTCAAGGAAAGCTACAAGGTGGCGTGTTGGTTTGGTGTTGGCTGTGCGGGGGTGTCTTTGCTTCTGCTAGTGGGCTTTGTCAAGATCGACAAGGCCAAGAGTGACCTCACGACAGACGAGAAGGCTGAGTTGGAGGCAGAAGTCAATATGATGCCGGTTGCTTCGCGGCCGGATGAGGTGGAAACGCGTAGGGAGAGTTAAAATGAAAACCATGTCAAGCTGAGATTTCAATCGCTCTGAAGCATCTGTTTGACCCAGACTTACGCTGCCATCATGGTCACCATCTGGAGTACAGGGCTCCATTTAGGGAAAAAAGTTGCTTCCAAGTGAGCCACATGACGTACAGCTTCCGCGTCATCGGAATAGCTGTAAGTGCAGTCAAACTCACCCCGTCAGCCTCGGAGTCCTGCATCTGCGATGTGTCTGATGCGTGCATATACCTGACAAAACTTACGTCATCGGTGTTCTCCACAAAAACAGCACGACTTTTGACATCACCACCGGTCTAGATATGTCACGGGCGGCATCACGAGTAAGCAATGCCTGTGTCTTCGATGATAGAGGTGGGTATCTCAGTGGTGTTGGTAAGGATGTATCTTTGAATTTCCGCGCTTGAAGCCAGGAATTTCCTGCTTTGGAGCCGTTCACCGAAACACGAAGATATGGCGTAGGGTAGACAGTGACATCCGCGTCGTCGGTCTAGCCGGAACACAGATGATTCAAGATGTGTTCACACGGGAATCTGCACTTAAGCTCACACTTTTTTCGAACACACTATCCACTGCCACGATCAATGCTTTCGTCATTCTATCTGCAGTGTTCACGGGACTAATTTGAAATGGAGGACGACTCGGTCGAAGTCATTGTCGATGTCGATCGGTATCCTTTCAAGGCTCGATTGTTCGATCTTTGGGCGGGCGGTTATGCAATTAACGCTATGTGTGTTGGTAGGCAAGGGAGATCTGGATCCTTGATCTCTCCTAATTTTTTTTTTTTTTTTTTTTTTTTTTTATTTTTTTTTTTTTTATTGTTATAAAGGGTTTTTTTAAAAGTATTTTTTTTTTTTTTTTTTTTTTTTTTTTTTTTAAAGAGGGGCAAAAAGGGGTGTTTTTCTTTTAGCCCTTTTGTTTTAGGGGAAAAAATTTTTCGGGGTTTTTTTTTTTTATCAACCGCACGGAATTGAACACGTACGATATCCGAGAAGACGTGATCGCTGGAGACATCGAGAACAGCTGGCATTGCGTCCCGTGACCTATCGAGCGGGGCAGCCAGCTGCGTTTGACAAACATGAGGCGAAACGGCCTTTTCCCCACTTTCACCCCACAAAACATCCGCCAACCTCCCCTCGAATCCCGAGGCCTCCTCTTTTAACACTCCATCGCTAAACAAATTTCGATGCCATAAGAGCACACCTTCTATTCCTACGCCCGTGACCCACCCAAGGAGCGCGGTCTCCACATCCGGTATATCAAAGAAGGTCAAATACCCTCCTCCACCCCCTTCTTTATCTCCTCTTTCTCTCCTCTCCTGGCTGACAAGATACGCCCACGTAGACGACGGAGGCGGTCGAATGAGAGAAATACCAGGAAGATGCCCTTGTCAGGACGACCCCAGAATAGGCAGCCGGCAACCTTTGCAAAACAGAGAAAATGAAGAACAGTTCTGGAGAAATCTGCATACGTTGACGGGTCTGCAGAAAGAATATTTGGCGTTTGAAAGGGATGAGAAGGCGCGGAAGGATGAGATGAGTGGGGATGCAACGTTATGAGCCGTCTTTGAAAAGGAGTGTAATGTGCAACAAGGCTAGTCAGAAGGATGGAGCCAAATGAGGTTCGTTGTCGCTTGTGGATGACCTTCCAGCATCAGCTGGGCGTGAAGCGGTGGAACACTTATGCAGTGGCATACAAGATCAGGCGTTCACTGTAGAGTACTGTTGCTTGCGACCATCCAGCCAAAGGCTGTTTTACATAAGCATAGTTTGTTGCTTCATAAGCTCACCTAAACCGCTGAGACAGAGGCAGGCATACGACCTCAATCGTCATGAAAAACATGCAAGCTGGTTGGCGGGATGAATGGTAGTGGTGCCGAATGCACTACCACAGTATTACAGGAAACCGTTGAAGGACTCACATAAATGAGGTTCGGGACTAGGAAATCTGCAGACTACCCGGTTCAGTCCAAGCCGTTCATGCCTGGGGAGGAAGAGTTGACACAAGGGCATCAACAATCGAATCCGCGAGAGTCTCAGTACACTGAGTCGTCCAGCACCTCGATCCGACCCCCGGACAGTAACCATCCAAGGCGAGATGGCGCGGCTTCAGCCATTGTGGCCATAAAATCTCTGGACCCAAAGAAGCGCACCACTCCTTCCTGGTGCGAAGGACATCATTCTGGGGAGAAGGCTTAAACTTGTCGGCAAGCCAATGGAAAACAAATCTGCTCGCCATAACACTCATCTTGCGCAGCCAGCTTCTTCCGCTTGTCATTACACCTCGATCCGGAACAGTGGTGATAGTACGCAACACAGCAATCAACAGACAGAGAGATGCTTTTCCCGCGAGAACCTACCGCTCACTGAGTGAGGTGGCCGGGCACATGAACGTTGCTATGCAAGGCGACTATAATAACCGACTCTGATCGAGAAGCTTGTGACCCTTGTAACAAATGAGAGACATTTAAATCGGCCGAAGGCATCTTTGCGGTATTCTGACTGCGAGAATGAGGCCTCAAATGGCGCTGGTACATCCTCAAGACCGGCAAGCATTTGGGCTGTGCAAATTTGAATTCGAAGCTCGGCATCTTCGCATATCCCCCGTTCCATACACATTCCTACGAGTCCACCGGCCGTCACCGATCCTCTAGTAACCCAACTGTCTTTGAAGTTATACAAACCTCCAGACTAGCATATTATCCTATGTGGACTGTATAGCAATGCCTCACAACCGACAACGTCGTCGAGGCCCATCACGCGGCCCTGTCACTTTCCCTCTTCGTCGATCGAGCGCCTCTCGTTCGGGCGCACCATGAAAGCGTGTATGCTTCGTTGATCAGACAGTCGGCCTCGGCGACCAAGGCACCAGCAGAGGTCTCTGGCAGTGAAGAAGAGGTCGGAGGGCAAGCGGTAGGCGCTCCCCAAGCAGGTGCGACGTCGACGGGGCCCATCAGATGCACAGCAGCGAGTAGTGAAGATACAGGAGCCAAAGCCAAGACACGCTACCCGTAAAGGCTGGAGTAAACCACATTCGTATTCACGAGCTCCACGCGCATTCTCGGTCTCTTCTCAACAACTTTTTGTGCGTTTGGTATGTCCGGTATAAGCGTGAAATCCGATCGCGTGAATGGTGTTAGTGATATTGTATGATAGAGGCTCGAGAGGGTTGCTTGATAAGCGTGAGCATCAATGTCAAGATATGTATACGCTTACTCATATCTACCCGGATATACGCTCTAAAATCCGATAAATCCGAAACCTCATAATCCGCGGATTGCGGTGGGTTCCGGGTGAGTTTTCGGCGTGACATGCCCTAAAACCCACCTAATCCACTCCTTCTACCTGAAACTCTCTTTTCTATACTAACTATATTCACACAATAAATTTTGCGAACATTTACGAGTCATTTGATATCAATATATCGAGTTCTCATAGAACTTAGGCATTTCGATGTTACGCCGGATTTATCGGATTTAAGGGCGAGTAGATACGAGTATCGAGCAATCAATGCCAAGAAATTCGGTCAACGAACGAAAGTAGAAAAGAAGCGCTGCCCCTTCCCGTGGGGAAATTCCCCGCAAATCCATACCAGTCAAACATCCAAGACAAAAATGGCAGCGACCCTAGCTCACCAACCGGCCCCCAAACCCAAGAGCCTCCTCGGCCACCAACGCATCCTCGCTCCCACGGCAGGTGTGCGGGTATCCCCGTTATGTCTCGGGGCCATGAACTTCGGCGAGGCCTGGTCGGGCTTCCTGGGCGAGTGCGACAAGGAAACCTCGTTCGGCATGCTCGACCACTTTTTCGACAACGGGGGCAATTTCATCGACACGGCCAACAACTACCAAGGCGAGGAGACCGAGAAGTGGCTCGGGGAGTGGATGGAGTCGCGGCGGAACCGCGACCAGATCGTCCTCGCGACCAAATTCACGTCCCCTTATCCGTCCGAGCCCGTGACGATAAAATCGAACTACCTAGGTAACTCCTCCAAGAGCCTGCGCGTCTCCCTTGAGGCTAGCTTGAAGAAGCTTCGGACGAGTTACATCGACTTACTGTACATTCACTGGTGGGATTTTACCACTTCGATCCCCGAGATCATGAAAGCGCTGCATCACGTCGTGGCTTCCGGGAAAGTGCTCTACCTGGGGATCAGCGACACACCCGCTTGGATCGTCAGCAAAGCGAACGAGTATGCCCGCCAGCAAGGTCTTACCCAGTTCAGCGTCTACCAGGGCCTATGGAACGCTGCAGTGCGCGACTTTGAGCGCGACATCATCCCCATGTGCGAGTCCGAAGGGATGGCTTTGGCCCCGTGGGGCGCACTCGGCCGAGGCGCGTTCATGAGCCCGGAAGATTACGAGAAGAAGGAGGAAGGTCGCAAGGTTGGCCAATCCGAAAATGGGAAGAAAGTCTCCGCAGCTCTCGACAAACTCGCAAAGGAAAAGGGAACCCTGATCACCAGCATCGCATTGGCGTACGTGAGGCACAAGTCGCCGTATGTCTTCCCGATCGTCGGTGGGCGCAAGATAGAGCATCTGAAGAGCAACATCGAGGCGTTGGGTATCGAACTGAGCGATGAAGAGATCGATGAGATTGACGGCGCTGCGCCCTTTGACCACGGATTCCCACTCAATTTCGTTTTCGAGTATGGAGGTGGCCCCAAGTACAATTCCAGGATGGGTCCGGGCGATATTTTCTTCGTGAAGTCTTCGGGCGGTTTGGACACTGTGCCGAGGAGCAAGGCTCCGAAGCCTCACAAGGACTGATTCCTCTTGATGCCATACGCTCGAGTGATAAGATTTGGGCGAAGACCCGCTCATCAAATTAAGGGCATATATCTGATGTAGGAATTTGAAACGGTCATGGATTTGCAACGTTGGCAATTCGCCTTGAATATAATCCGAGGATAGTAATCGCATCTTTCCCTATTCTCGTAAGATCAAATTTTGACCAACAAAAATTTCAAGAGTATGAGAGCGTACTTTAGAGGACGTGGAGGTAACAAACCGCTCGTATCCAAAGTCCACGGGTAGAACCCCCCTTCATCCAACATCTTCTCAACAACTTTCCCAATTCCTATGTCAATTTACTTCATCGACACCCCGCTCTACAGCATCATAAGCCTCCCTTAAAACCTGCACAATCGTCTTCAACTCTGCTTCTGTGACAGTATAAGGCGGAGCAATCAACACATGATCACCCCTGACCCCGTCGACAGTTGCTGCCCCAGGATAGAGAGCAACTCCTAGATCAAAAGCCTTCCTCTGCACCCTATACCCAAATTCGGTCTTCGGCTCAAAGCTCCTCTTCGTTTCTTTGTTCTGCACAAACTCGATGCCCCAAAAGAGGCCCCGGCCCCGGACATCGCCTACGTATTTCCTACCCTCTAAAGCCTCACGTAGTTCCCTCTCGAGAAACAGACCCCTGTCTCTGCACCGCTCGACTAGACCGTCTCTCTTGATGATCTTCTGCACAGCCAGTGCACTCGCGCAACTCAATGGATGGGCTTGATACGTATGCCCATGATTGAACATGCCCGTCCCATCTCTCAACCCCTTGACCACCTTCCGACCAACCAACACACCAGCAATCGGCGCATAACCGCCGCCTAATCCCTTACCCATGGTCATGATATCCGGCACCACGGCCTGTTGCTCAAAAGCGAAATAAGAGCCGCAGCGGCCCATCCCGCACATCACCTCGTCCAGAATCAGCAAAACGCCATACCTATCGCATACCTCCCTCACGGCGCGGAAATAGCCAGAGGGAGCAGGCACGCATCCGGACGTTGCGCCGACGATTGGTTCGGCGACGAACGCGATGACGGTCTCAGGCCCCAGACGCTGGAACTCACCATCCAATTCTTCAGCAAGGCGCATGACATACTGCTCCTCCGACTCCTCTGCACGTTGATACTGATACGCATACGCGGGGCCGACATGGCTCACGTTACTCAACAAGAGCGGCTCATACGGCACCTTCCTCGCGAGATTACTGGACAGGGACATGGCGCCGAGAGTAGCGCCATGATAGCTCTGCCTCCTGGCCACGAAATGCCTACGCTCGGGCCGTCCGCCCTCGTAGAAGAACTGCCGCGCGAGCTTCATCGCCGCGTCCATGGCTTCGCTGCCGCTGCCGACGAAGAAGGCCTTCTCGAGCCCGTACGGAGCGCCGACGTCGAGGATGACGGAGGCGAGGTCTTCGGCCGAGGACGTCGTGTAGGCGCCCGTGTGCACGTAGCTTACGGTTCGCATCTGCTGCAGGGCGGCGGCGAGGACCTCGTCGTTGTTCTGGCCGATGCAGGAGACGGCGGCGCCGCCGCAGGCGTCGATGATGGTGCGGCCGGAGGAGAGGGTGAGGTGGATGCCTGAGGCGTGGGTTACGGTGTCGGGTCGGTGAGCGAGGGAGCGGTGGAGGAGGGCGGGATTGTGGAGGGACTTGGTTTGTGTGGCGGAGGGTTGGAAGCCATAGGAAAGAATGGTGGAGTAGGGATCCAGGGTTGGATCGGAGGTGCTGTGGGGTGCCATGGTTAATGGGTGGGTGAGATGTTTTTTGTTCTTCTGGAAAGATAGGGATGGGGCGACAGTAGGTGAGATAACGTCAATCAATTACTCAAGTATTTCTAAGATGACAGCAAAGGTTTGCCTCAACGCGAGAATGAGAAAGGTGTTAGAAAGACGCCGCTATCATGCTGAAACAATAATGGGGAAGAGACAAGAACGGGAAACCCCACACACGCCGTGGGAGACGGAAAGCAAACCCTGGCGGCTGGACTTCTCTTTCTAGGCGTGTTAGTGCCGCAATACGCTCACTGCCGCCCTAAACTGTATTAAACCCCTACATTTTGGTTACCACTCAAAACGAATACAGGCGCTTGAAAGCCCCTATCAATTCCTTTTCATATCAACCTCATTATTACACTGTCTTATGCGTAGGAGAAGAACAAGAGTAAATATCTTCTACTATCAATATGATAGCTCTGTAAAGTTGGGATGTACACGAGCGAAGATTGGCCCCAGGTTCCAAAACACTGGTTAATTATTTGCCAACAGCTTTATTATAATAATTAGAGATAGCACGTGAGTGGGTGCGACACGCGCAGCAATCACAGCCAGATTTCAAAAAAGACTCAGCCCTACCTGTAATATACCTACCTACCCGATAAGATACTCGTAGGGCTAGATTCTTAATTACGAGAATATGCAGCACACGTTTTTTCATTCAGAAATTGATAAAAATGATTCGCTTACAAAGTTAATATTGTTTGATTTGCAAAATGAATACAGATATATTATCAAACATTACACTCATGACTAGATCAATGTACCTTAATAAGTCGCCCCGTCTCATACGTCAGCTTTCGCATCTAAAATCCAACGATGCTGTTCACGCCCGGCGATCTTTCGACACAATCATACCGACTCCACCGAACAACAGAACTGCGACTCCGGTTGCTCTCAAATATCCCCAGGGTCCATCGGGTACCTACCCGGGCAGGAACTCCTTCCCTAAAGATCACTCGAATACGTTTTTCATCTCGCGTTCCGTAATTAGGATAAGTCCACGCACGCTTTTCCAGACGTGTGACTGGGGAGATGGGAGCGAGTTACGACTCACGAGTCAACGCGAACGAATCATATCGTGAGGGATCTACGGGGGTCTGAGAAAGGCGAGATCGCGAGCAAGACGCGAAGGGGTGGCTGTCGATTCTTCGTACTATGTATGCGTGTGGGAGTATTTGAAGCCGTCTACAAGCGATGATATTCAACTCAGGGGTATTGCGCGTGGCGACTTGTACAAAATGTATGGATTCTTGAATTTCGAATCCTAGCCGTAGGGTTCATGAGTCGTCGGTCATCCTCCCAAACTGACCCACCCCGCATCCATCCCTTCCGTGTACTTTCGTACATCAAGGCCGGATTCGTCGTCCCGCATGGCTGACTAACGTTCCGATTCCTCTAGCCTTCCCGAACCCACCTGAGATTCTCTGATTCCACCTGCTTCGACGGACGGAGTCATAGTTGGGGTTCTTTCCAACCAGCTCGCCATGTCAACTGAGATGGCGGCCAGAATGTACGAAGGAGCCGACCTAGGTACGTTCTCGGCCACCCGGTGAAGAGCTCGGCTGATCCGCGTGACCGCGTAGACGACATCGCTGCCAAGGAACCCGGAGAGCAAGCTTACCTTCGAGCGCTCCTGGACGCGCCTTTTGTCTTCGGTCACGAGTGGAAACAGACTAGCATTGATGGTCCTCCGCAGATTGAAGATGTAGTGCAAGTTTGTATGCCACGCGAATCCACGACTAATCCGTCGCAGGAGGTCCTTCGGACGCGTCTGGGAAAGGTCCTGATAGCGCACTGTCGGGGAATCCGTCTGGACCCTTACAATCCAAAGATGTGGATCGATCGGGGTCGTCACTTTAGGGAGCTCGGTTACGGAGAGCTCGCGGTTTCAGATGCGTACAAAGGCCGTCTTCTGCTAGACTCCTTTCTAGGTGTCTTCGACACCAAAGATGTATATTGGGACCTTGACAAGGAGAGCTTACCGTGCAAGGTCAGCGCTGCTCTGGCAGGCATTATTGGGAAATTAGACACAGGAGTTACTAGACAATGTGATGCCGGTAACGTCTCCATTGCCAAATCGCTGCAGCAGCAGGCTTTCCTGGTCATGGCTTCGGCTCTGCTCTGTGTCAGAGCATACCACGACGCGATTCAGGTCCTCGATGAGGCGGTAGTGCTCGGCGGTACGTCCGTAGAATTACAGAAACTATGCTCGCAGGCGAAAGAAAGATCAAGATCTATGGAGCAGCCGATTCCGGCTCGGGACCAAAAGCCGGGGTACATGCAACGATCAACCAAACAAGGTGGCGTTCAACGAGTCGCTTACCCTTGGATCAATCCTGAGGAACTTGGACGCGGAAACAAAGCAATGAAGAAAGCCAAAACCAGATTGGAGGCAGCTTCGAGAAACGCCACGCTGGGCCCAAGCTCTCTGGGCGGCACAACAAGCGATAACC
>NW_023501174.1:0-20576 GCF_014066305.1 Letharia columbiana | reverse complement strand
AAACTTTTATTATATATATCTTCTATCTTTTAATAAGTAATAGCTAAATAAAAAGAGATTTCTAATACTTATACGTTAAATATAAGATCTATAAAGAAATCTTAATCTAAAAAAAACGACTCTATATTATTCGAAGTTATCTTTACTTTATTATTAGAAAATTCTATTCTATTAATAAGTTAATAATCCTTTATAGTATATAGATCTCTTAAAACTATATTAAAGTATTATCGCGCTACTTTCCTTTTCTATCCGCCTAAAATATAATTTATTATACTTTTAATTAATTCTAAGAAATCTCTAATATACTATTAATAAGATAAAGATTTTACTATAAGATAGTAAGATTCTTTTTTAATAAAACTGTAGTTGTTTAATAATAAGAGATTTAGATATATAGTTAATAGAATAAATAGATTAATTATTAAATAAACTAATAACTAAAGAAAGAAGAAGAGAAAAGAGAATTTATAAGTATTTAAGACTTTATTAAATATATTAAATACTCGTTTTAATTATATAGCTTATAATCTAGTAAGCGATATAAGCGAGTCTATTAATTCGCTTTAAGTACTTTTACTCTTATAACTATATCTCTTCTTAAAAGATTTAATCTTTAAATCTTATTATTATTACGTCTTATAATTAAATATTATAAACTTATTAACTTTATATATATTATCTATTACTAGCTTAAATATAATCTAAACTAATATATATTATAATAACGTATTTAAATTATTTACTTCGAGATCTTCTTAAGTATATTATTATATTTATATACTAAATCGCGATAATATCGCTATATATATTATTATTTTAATTAATAGAATATAAATATAATATTATCTTATTACGATATACTATTATCGCTATTATTATACGCTATTATAATTATTATTACTTTAATAATTATAATTATTCTATTATTATAATTATAAATATCGCGCTAATAAGTATAAAAGCTTTATTTTTAATTTAACTTTTATTCTTTTTAATAATAATATTAATATTAATATTATTATAAGTAAATATCTAATTCTTCTTTATATTTACTATTTTATCTTTATTTATTCTTATTATAATATCGCGATAGCGAGTTATATATTATCGTAATAGTATAATATATATATTAATTAAGATAATAGTTAAGTAAGATTATAGTTATTTAAATTAACTTTATATATAATAAATATCTCGAAGAATACTTTATAATACTTTTTAAATAATATAAGAAGTATATTAATATATTAATAGTAATATTAAACCTTTACTCTTATAATTCTATAAATTATTAAATACTTATAATTATTATAATTTCTACGCCCCTCGCTATAACTAATAAATATATATATTTATTTTAAAGATATACTTAGCTAAGAAGACTTAATAGCTTCTTCTATTATTATTTTCATCTTTTTTTATAAATAAAAGAGATATTAGATAATTAAGAGATAATATTAAGAAATAATTCTTAATATTATAATATCGATATAGTATAAAGTTATTTTATTAATTTATATAATTTATAGATATATATATACGATATACGGCGCGCTAAGATCTAATTAGAAAGATATATCGAGTATAGAGAATTTATTCGTAATAAGTATTTATAAAAATAAGAATAACTATATTCTTATAATAAGAAGTATATATATATAAATAAGTAAGTTTTCGAAATATCGAAAAGAAATAAAGATACTAGACTAATTAGTAGTATATATTCTACGAAATCTTCTATTAGAATAAAAACTTTTAAATAAAAAATAATTATCGAAGTAAGATATCGAATAATTTTAATTTATTTAAATATATATCGTTTAATAGATAACTCTATTCGATAGATTTAATTAACTATAATTAACGTAATAGATTCTTCTCTTATATACTTATTATAGTAATATACTATAATATAATATTATCTAGATATATAGAGATAGTAAGTTAGATTATAGTAATATTCTCTATTTACTAAGTAATAACTTAACGTAAAATTATAAAGAGCTAAGATATATACTTAATAATAAGAGTCTTACTATTACTTAATTTCTTCGTAATATTCTATATAGTATTCTTCGTATTTATCTATTATAGTAACTTCTTCTCTTATTTAACTAAGTACTTTAATTAAGTAACTTACTAAGTAATTTACTAAGCTAATAAAATAGATAGTATTAATTAAGTAACTAGCTAAGTAGCTAACTAAGTAGCTAGCTAAATAACTAAAAGAATTTAACTTAATTACTAGCGAAACTTATTATATAGTTAATTTATTTTCGTTTTTAATATATTTTAAATTTAAGCTATTAAGTCTTAAATTTAATCTTTTAAAAAGCTAGAGATAAATAAAATAAAATCGAAAGTAGATATAGTAATAGTCTATTAAAAGATTTATTTACTTATATACTTATTTACGTATAATAACTCTATATAACGAATTAAGTTATTAATAGATAAGCGATATAAGTATTAAGATAGATAGAGGCGTAGCGTAATTAACTAGTATTATAAATAAGCGAATAAATTTAATAAACTTCTATTAAGTAATCTTTAGATATTACTATTATTTATTAAGAAATAATTTTTAATATTATAATATTAATATAATCTATAGATATATATATATAATATACGACGCGCTAAGATTTAATTAGAAAGATATATCGAGTATAAAGAATTAATTCGTAATAGATTACGCTAATATATATTAAGAGCTCTTTTACTATTATTATATATATACTCTTATATATAATTCTTATATAATTTATATCGCGTTTTCTATTAATTTACGCTAATATAAATATAGATAATATTCTTATAGAGATTATATATATATTATAAACTTAATTCTCTCTTATTATTAAGCTATTATCTTCGCTATAATTCGCTTTAATAAGAATATTTATATTATTCTTTAAATATAAAATAATATAAATTTTAATTAATATATATTAGAGTATATAATTAATATATATAATAGCTTATCGCGTTAAGAAACTTCGATATAATATTATTATCTTCGTCGCTTCTTCTATTACTTCTTTTATCGCCTCTTATATTAAGTCTTTTTATTATTTAATAAATCTTCTAAATAAAAAATTACTTTTTAATATAAGAGAATAAATAAATTAATATTAAATAGTAATAATTATATATATAACTTTAATAGTTATTTTTCTTATTATATATAACGCTTTAACGCTTTAAAATTAACTTATAAGTATTTTAACTATTTTCGCTAAACCTTTTAATTATAATTTTATTCATCTATTTAAACTCTTTACTATTATTATTTTCGTAATTTTTTTTACTTTTTAATTTCTCTTAATAATTATATTTTTAACTTTATCTTAAATATTAATTTATATAATTTTTTTACTTACTCGAAGTTCTTAATTATACTTTTAATATTTTTAAGATACTTTATTAATTTTTATAAAGCTTTATAAAATAAAAAGTCTTTTTAATTAATAAGATATTTAGTCTTACTCTTATAAACTCTTTTATCTAATATCTTATTAATATCTTATTCTTCTTCTTTATTAATTAAAATTATTTATAACTTCGAATTATTATTATATAAATATTATAACTTTAATAATAATATATAAAATATAAAATAAATTTTTTTATATTTAGTAGAGAGATTTAGCTTATAAATCTACGTATTTATTTTTTCTAATACTTTAAAAAATCTAAGTTATTTATAATCTAATTTTTTCTTTAATTATAAGATATATATATTTAAGCTTTATAATAATACTTTATTTTTTTTCTTAAAGATTATAGTCTTATAATTACTATTATAATACTTTACTTACTATTTTAATATTTACTTTTATAATTCTTTTAGATATAATTCTATCTCTTATAATTAATCTACTTACTCTATAATAAATAATATTTTCTCTTTTAAGATTCTACTTTTAAAAGTTATTTTTAAATTTACTATATATCTTATTAATAGCTCTTATAGAATCTTATTAATATTTATATATATATTATTATTATATATAAATACTATTATTAATAAAATCTTAAATTAATTATTCTATTTATAATTATAATATATTAGTATATATAATAGAATAAGATAGAGCTAAGCTTAAAAACCTTAAATTTATATATATAGCTAATTATTAATTTAAGTTCGCTACGCTCTTTAATTAGACCGACTAAGTTAGTCTAATAGCCCTTTCGTACTTTTCTTATTAAAAATTTATATATAGAAGTTTTACACTTTAAAGTACTCAGCTTACGATATATATAGTTACTTTATAATTCCTTAAATTATAAAGCTCGCTTTACGCTTTCTAACGCTATAAAAATTATAAAGTTTAATCTATTATTAATAAATTAAATGAATATTTAAATATAATAGTTATAGTAGTTATATTAAACGCGTTTAAGATTAAATAATAATTCTTTTATCTATTTATTATTCTTTTACTATTCTATTAATTCTACTAATTCTATTAATTTCACTAATATAAATATAATCGTCTTCGATACCCCTCGCCTAAAGGTTACTTAATATTTCAGATACGTATACCTCCTTTTACCCGCCTTTTAGAGCTAGGCTACTTCTCGACGAATTCGCTATTATTAGTAATCGAGGCTATAAGCGAGCTTAATAGCTATCTACTACTACTTATAAACGCGTTAAAAAATTCTTAAAAAGAGCTTAAACGGATATATTCTTCTCTATATACTCCTCTTAAGTTAGCGATAAGTAGATTAAACTAATATTCAAATATTGTAATTATATTAAACGCGTCCGGTTTAGACATATATACCCCTTTTTACCCGCCTTTTAGAGCCTTTATTAACGCCCCTAGGTTACCCCTTGAGCGAATCCGCTACTACTGATAATCGAGGCCGTAAGCGAGCCTAATAGATATCTACTATTACTTATAAACGCGTTGATACCCTCGCACTTAGTTAAATAAGAGGAGGATCTATAATAGGCGAATGCGGAGAATACTACGGAGATAGTCATCAGCAGCAGTAACATAATAGGCCTACTCTCCACGGTCTCACATTAATCCACTCAGTTAGTGCAAGAGAAGTCAATATAGCAGGCGAATACGGAGAATACTACGGAGAAACCAAGCGGCAACAAGGTCCCCAGCATCAAGAACACGGCTTAGCTCTCTAAGATCCCACGTCATATGCTCTCCACGGTTTCACATTAAATCATCACTCAGCAAGCGGAGAACACCACTACAACTTAGCCCGTCATCCCCACTACATTAAGGGAGTAAGAGGAGGAACTATAATAGGCAAATGCGGAGAACACTGCGAAGAACACTACGGAAAACACTGCGGAGAACACTACGGAGAACACTGCGGAGAAACCAAGCGGCAACAAGGCCACCATCGTCAAGAACACGGCTCAGCTCTCCAAGATCCCACGTTATATCAGTCATCCACTCAGTCAGCCACTCAGCTAGCCACTCAGTCTGATACTCTATAAGAGGAGGAGCAAGAGGAGGAACTACAACAGGCAAATGCGGAGAACACTGCGGAGAAACCAAGCGGCAACAAGGCCACCATCGTCAAGAACACGGCTCAGCTCTCCAAGATCCCACGTCATATCAGTTATCCACTCAGTCAGCCACTCAGCTAGCCACTCAGTCTGATACTCTACAAGAGAAGGAGCAAGAGGAGGAACTATAACAGGCAAATGCGGAGAACACTACGGAGAAACCAAGCGGCAATAAGGCCACCATCGTCAAGAACACGGCTTAGCTCTCCAAGATCCTATATTATATCAGTCATCCACTCAGTTAGCTACTCAGCTAGCCACTCAGTCTAATACTCTATAAGAGAAGGAGTAAGAGGAAGAACTATAATAGATAAATGCGGAGAATACTGCGGAGAAACTAAGCGGTAACAAGGCTATTATCGTTAAGAATACGGCTTAGCTCTTTAAGATCCTATATTAATTTACTTAGTTAGAATAAGAGAAGTTACGATAGTAAACGAATACGGAGAATACTACGGAGAATATTACGAAGATAGTTATTAGTAGTAGTAATATAATAGGCTTACTCTCTACGATCTTATATTAATCTACTTAGCTAGAATAAGAGAAGTTACGATAGTAGGCGAATACGAAGAATATTACGGAGAAATTAAGTAATAATAAGATTCTTAGTACTAAGAATACGGCTTAACTCTTTAAGATCCTATATTATATACTCTTCACGATTTTATATTAAATTATTACTTAGTAAATAAAGAATATTACTATAACTTAATCTATTATTCTCACTATAACTTAATCTATTATTTCTATTATATTTATATAATATATTAATAATATTATAAAAAAAGAATTTACTACGACGATTATAGCTAATTAGATCTCTATAGAAGAAATATTAAATAATATATATTTAAATGAATTAAAACTATTCGATATTTATAGCTATTTTATTATTTGAAAGATTTTACTATAATAGAAGATATTATAAGATTTATATTACTAATTAATACGTTATCTTTATTTCTTTTCGATATTTTAATACTTCTTACTATAAGAATATAGTCTTTCTCTATTTTTTATAGATAATTATTACGAATTAATTCTTTATACTTAATATATCTTTCTAATTAAATCTTAGCGTATCTCTCTTTATATATATATATCTATATATTATATAGATTAAATTAATTTTATAATAGTAAAAGTAGATTAAAAATATATAGTAAGCGATTAGAGTTTAATTTAACTTAGAGCTAAGACTAAAATTCGATTTAACTTAAAAAAATCTAATTTTATTTAACTTAGAAAATAAAAAATCTAACTTTATAAATTTAATTTATAGGTCTTTATTTATTATAAATAATAAAATATATAATTATAAATTAAGTAAGAAAAAAAAAATAAAGTTTAATACTTATTATTATAATATTAAATATATTATTAATTAAATAATAAGTAAAGATCTATAAATTAAATTTATAGAGTTAAATTTTTTATTTTTCTAAGTTAAATGGAGTTAAATTTTTCTAAGTTAAATCGAATTTTAGTCTTAGCTCTAAGTTAAATCGAACTCTAATCGCTTATTATACGTTTTTAATCTACTTTTATTATTATAAAATTAATTTAATCTATATAATATATAGATATATATATATAAAGAGAGGCGCGCTAAGATTTAATTAGAAAGATATATCGAGTATAAAGAATTAATTCGTAATAATTATCTATAAAAAATAGAGAAAGATTATATTCTTATAATAAGAAGTATTAAAATATCGAAAAGAAATAAAGATAATATATTAATTAGTAATATAAATTTTATATTATCTTCTATCGTAGTAAAATCTTTCGAATAATAAAATAGCTATTAGAGTAAGATATCGAACGATTTTAATTTATTTAAATATATATCGTTTAATATTTCTTCTATAGAGATCTAATTAGCTATAATTATCGTAGTAGATTCTTCTCTTATAATATTATTATAGTAACTTATATTACTTATTAATATAGTAAGAGATAATAAGATTAAGTTATAGTAGTATTCTTCGCTTACTAAGTAATAATTTAATATAAAATCGTAGAGAGTATATAACGTGGGATCTTAAAGAGCTAAGCTATATTTCTAACGATAATAATCTTATTACCGCTTAGTTTCTCCGTAGTATTCTTCGCATTTACCTATTATAATTTCTTCTCTTACTTTTTCTCTTATAGAGTATTAGACTAAGTAACTAGCTAAGTAGCTAACTGAAGTAGATAATATAATATAACGTGGGATCTTGGAGAGCTAAGCCGTATTCTTAATGATAATAACTTGTTGCCGCTTAATTTCTCCGTAGTATTCTCCGCAGTATTCTTCGTATTTATCTATTATAGTTTCTTCTCTTACTTCTTAATATAGTAGGGATGAATAGGCTAAGTTATAGTAGTATTCTCCGCTTACTAAGTAATAATTTAATATAGAATCGTAGAGAGTATATGACGTGGGATCTTAGAGAGCTAAGCCTGTTCTTAATACTAAGGGCCTTATTATCGCTTGATTTCTCCGTAGTATTCTCCGTATTCGCCTACTATAATAACTTCTCTTATATTAGCTAAGTGGATTAATATAAGATCGTGGAGAGTAAGTCTATTGTATTACTGCTACTGATGACTGTCTCCGCAATATTCTCCGCAGTGTTCTTGTAGATCCTCCTCTTGTTCAACTGAGTGCGAGGGTACTAAGGGTAAATGTGTTCATATTAGTGAAATTGATAGAATTAATAGAATTAATAGAATTAATAGAATTAATAGAATTAATAGAATTAATAGAATTAATAGAATTAATAGAATAGTAAAAGAAGAATAGTTATATAAATAGGTGGAAGGATTATTATTCGATTTCGAACGCGTTTAATATAACTATAATATTTAAATATTAGTTTAACTTATCTATCGCTAACTTAGAAGAAGTATATAGAGGAGAACGTATTCGTTCGAGCTCTTTTTAAGAGTCTTTTAACGCGTTTATAAGTAGTAATAAATAGCTATTAAGCTCGCTTACGGCCTCGATTATTAATAGTAATAAATTTATCGAGAAAATAGTTTAAGGGCGTTAGTAGAGGCTCTAAGAGACGAGTAAAAAGAAGTGATATTATATATCTAAATCGAACGCGTTTAATATAACTATAATATTTAAATATTAGTTTAATCTATTTATCGCTGACTTAGAAGAAGTATATAGAGAAAGACGTATCCGTTTAAACTCTTTTTAAGAGTCTTTTAACGCGTTTATAAGTAGTAATAGATAGCTATTAAACTCGCTTACGGCCTCGATTATTAGTAATAGCGAATTTATTAAGAGATAATCTAAGGGCGTTAATAAGAGACTCTAATTAAGATAAAAGAAATATATAAGACGATTAATATTTATATTAGATCGAAAAATTATATTAATTAATAAAATTAATAGAATTAATAAAATAATAAAAGAATAATAATTATATAAATAGGTGAAAGAATTATTATTCGATTTCGAACGCGTCTAATATAACTATTATAACTATTATATTTAAATATTTATTTAATTTATTAATAGTAGATTAAACTTTATAATTTTTATAGCGTTAGAAAGCGTAAAGCGAGCTCTATAATTTAAGAAATTATAAAGTAACTATATATATCGTAAACTAAGTACTTTAAAGTATAAAACTTTTATATATAAATTTTTAATAAGAAAACGCGAGAGGGCTATTAAGCTAATTTAGTCGATTTAATTAAAAAGCGTATAGAACTCGAATTAATAATTAACTATATATATAAATTTAAGATTTTCAAGCTTAGCTCTATCTTATTCTTTTATATATACTAATAACCTCGCTTTTTATTATTAAGAGATAAAATTATTATATTAAATAAAAAGTATAAGATAATTATTTTAATAAATATTAATAATAAGAAAATCTTTATATTATAATCTTTTATTAAAGAAATATAGATTTTTAAATTTAAATATATATTAATAATAGTATATATTATTAATAATTATTAAATATTTTTATATAAAAGATATAATTTAATTTTTAATTTTATAAATAGTTGAGGAAAAAAGTAAGAGTAAATCTTAAAGATATATATTATAAATATATAAGAATATAATTTTATTCTTAATTTCTTTTAAATTTATAATATTAATTTAAATATTTATTAGCGTAAGTAATTCTAGATCTATCGCGATTTTCTTATAAGTAATAAAATATAAATAAATATTATAATAATAAATATAAAATAATTTATATTATTAATTAATATAATAATTATATATAATCTAGAATAAGCGTTTCTTTTATATTAGATTCTATTTAAAAGTAGTAAGAATAATTATAATAAAATTATATAATATAATATTATATAATTAAATAACTTTAATATATTTAAATAATTTAAAAATTTATTATAATTTTTTTTAGAAAAATTATTTAATAATTTTAATATATATAATTAAATTAAATATTTAATTAACTTACTATTTAGAAAGATACTTAAAAATAATTTAATTTATAATATATTATATAATAAACTTATAGCGATTAAAAATTATTTAAATATTACGCTTAAAAGAAAGTAAATTTAACTTTTAATTAATTAAATTAGCTTATTAATACTATTTATTAAGAAATTAAATAATTCGCTATAATTATATATTAACTATTAAGAGTTTAATAAAATTATAATTAAGAATAATTATTTATTATTATTACTTTTAGAAATTTTAAAAAGATTTATATATATAAAATACTTTATTAAGATTAATATTTATAATATATATTATTAAATATAAATATAAAAGAGAGATAAATAGAAAATTATCTTTCGAATTTATTATAACTAATTCGAGTATTAAATAATATCTTTTAATTTTATAAATATCTTTATAATCTTTTAAATTTATATAAATAAAATATATAAGTTATATATTAATATTTCTTAAATAATATATTTAAATAATATATTAATTTATTTTAAAATAAAAGAGTTATATTAGAAGTATATACGTAAAATATTATATATATTATTAAAATATTAATTTTATATAAAGCTATCGAAATATACTTTTAATTATAATAAAATTATCTTTTTAAAATTCTTAATAAATTAGCGTAATATTTAAATAAAGCTATTATATATTAAGATTATTACTAAATAATTAGAATTAAAGTCTATTAAGAATATTCTAATCTTTCTAAAATTTATAAACTTCTATTAATAATTTATATAAGACTTTTTATAAATAATTATATTTTTAATAAATAAGATTATTTTTTTAAGATTCTTAATAAACTAGTATAATATTTAAATAAAGCTATTACGTATTAAGATTATTATTAAATAATTAGAATTAAAGTCTATTAAGAATATCTTAATCTTTTTAAAATTTATAAACTTCTATTAATAATTCGTATAAGACTTTTTATAAATAATTATATTTTTAATAGACCTAACTTAAGAGATAAAGAAAAATAAGATTAAATTATTCTTTATATTTAATAAAAAAGTATATAAAACTTTTAAAATACTTAAGCGAGTATTTATTATTATATTTATATTAAAATATTATAATTAAGAAATATTATTTATTATAAAAATTAATACTTTTAATATAGATATAGATAATATATTTACTTAATTAAATAAGAATATATAATAATATTTTATTATATTTTCTAATTATAAATTTAAAGATATTAAGTTTTATTAAGATATATATAATAAGAAACTTTATACGATTATATTAGACTTTAAGAATTAAAGATATTACTTATAAAATAATAAGTATCTTATTTATATAATCTTAAATTATAATAATTTATATTATTTTATAATAATAAAAGAGTTTAATATAAAGTAGATTCGCTAGATTAAGAAATTAATTATATTTAACTTTATAATTAAATATTATAAAAGAAAACTTAATTCTATAAATATATTATTAAAAAGATTTAATATTATTAAATTAAATAATAGCGAGAATAATAATAATAATTTCCTCTCTATCTTATAAAATAAGCTTCGTAATTAGAAATATTAATTTAATCTATAAAAATATAATAGTATATTTATTATAATTAAATTTATAGCGTTAATAAAGTAATTAAATAATATAAGTAAAGACCCATGAATTAAATTCATGAAGTTGGATTTTTCATTTTTCTAAGTTAAATGAAGTTGGATTTTTCTAAGTTAAATGGAATTTTAGCCCTAGCCCTAAGTCAAATCGAACTCTAATCGCTTGCTATACGTTTTTGACCTACTTCCACTACTACAAAATTAATTTAATCTATATAGTATATAGGTATATATGTGTGGAGAGAGGCGCGTTAAGGTCTAATTAGAAAGGTATATCGAGTATAGAGGATTAAAACAGAGAAAGGCCATATCCTTATGGCAAGAAGTATCGAAATATCGGAAAGAAATGGAGACAACATACTAATTAGTGGTGTGAATCCCACATTATCTCCTGCCGCAGTGAAATCTTTCGAATAATGAAATAGCTATCAGAGCAAGACATCGGACGGTTTCAATTCGTCCAAATATATATCGTCCGATGTTCCTCCTGCAGAGGCCCAATTGGCTATGATCGTCGCAGTAGATCCTCCTCTTGCTCCTTAATGCAGTGGGGATAATAGGCCAAGTTGCAGTGGTGTTCTCCGCTTGCTGAGTGATGATTTCATGTGGAACCGTGGAGAGCATGTGACGTGGGATCTTGGAGAGCTGAGCCTGTTCTTGGTGCTGGGGGCCTTGTTGTCGCTTGGTTTCTCCGTAGTGTTCTCCGCATTTGCCTGTTGTAGTTCCTCCTCTTGCTCCTCCTCTTGTAGAGTATCAGACTGAGTGGCTAGCTGAGTGGCTGACTGAGTGGATGACTGATATGACGTGGGATCTTGGAGAGCTGAGCCGTGTTCTTGACGATGGTGGCCTTGTTGCCGCTTGGTTTCTCCGCAGTGTTCTTCGCAGTATTCTTCGTAGTATTCTCCGCATTTGCCTGTTGTAGTTCCTCCTCTTACTTCTTAATATAGTGGGGATAATAGGCTAAGTTGTAGTGGTGTTCTTCGCTTGCTGAGTGATGATTTGATGTGGAACCGTGGAGAGTATATGACGTGGGATCTTGGAGAGCTGAGCCGTGTTCTTGGTGCTGGGGGCCTTATTACCGCTTGGTTACTCCGCAGTGTTCTCCATAGTATTCTCCGCAGTGTTCTCCGCATTTGCCTGTTGTAGTTCCTTCTCTTGCTCCTCCTCTTGTAGAGTATCAGACTGAGTGGCTAGCTGAGTGGCTGACTGAGTGGATGACTGATGTAACGTGGGATCTTGGAGAGCTGAGCCGTGTTCTTGACGATGGTGGCCTTATTGCCGCTTGGTTTCTCCGTAGTATTCTCCGCATTCGCCTATTATAGATCCTCCTCTTATTTAACTGAGTGCGAGGGTATCGAGAGTAAATATATTTATAGGGTGATAAAGAACGAATAGGGGAGGAAGACGCTTGAGAGGTAGTATCGCTGGGTTGAAAGGCATTATCGCTGGCTTAGGAGGAGTATATAGGGGAGGACGATGGCTGTAAATCCGTTTAGGCTCTTTTTAAGGGTCTTTCAACGCGTTTATAAGTAGTAGTAGATAGCTGTTAGACTGTAGCCTCGATTGCCAGTAGTAGCGGATTCGCGGAGGGATGGCCTGGGGGCGTTAGTAGGGGCTCTAAGAGGCGGGCAAAAGGGGTATATGTGCCTGAAACGTTGAGTAACCTTTAGGCGAGGGGTATCGAAGACGATTATATTTATATTAGTGGAATTGGTAGAATTGATAGAATTAATAGAATTGATAGAATAATAGAAGAATAACAAACACACCAACAGGTGGAAGGATTATTATTATCCGATCCCGGACGCGTCTAGTGTGATTACCATGACTATCATATTTGAATATCCATTTAATCCACTAATAGTAGGCCAAACTTCAAAATTTTTACAGCGTTAGAAAGCGCAAAGCGAGCTTTACAATTTAAGGAATTATAAAGTAACTATATATATCGCAAGCTAAGTACTTCAAAAGTATCAAATGGAATTTTAGCCCTAGCCCTAAGTACAAATCGAACTCTGATCGCTTACTATGCGTTTTTAACCTACTTCCACCACTACGAAATTAATAAAGAAGGTAAAAGCCCTAACTCTAAGTTAAATCGGACTCTGCTTGCTTTCTATGCGGCAAATGGCCTACTTCTATCACTACAGATCGCTGACCAATCACGTCCTTACTTAAAAAAGAAGCACCTGCTTGATAACCTTGTTCTTGATACACCTCGTCGGTCGAGTGGGTTGTCTTCTTGGTAGATCGCCTGGGGTTATAATTGATAGGCCGGCCTTGCTGGTAACTCGGTTTAGGGTTATATATAGTTGATTATGGGTAAAGACCTCGGGGTATAGGTATAGGCCGATTTGCTGTAATGACTGGCCCTGGGACTTACAAAAAATAGAGAAAGGCCATGTCCTCATGGCAAGAAGTATTGGAATACCGGAAAGAAATGGAGATAACGTGCCAATTAGTGGTGTGAATCCCACAATATCTCCTGCCGCAGTGAAATCTTTCGAATAATGAGATAGCTGTAGACATCGGACGGTTTCAATTCGTCCAAATATGCATCGTCCGATGTCCCTCCTGCAGAGGCCCAATTGACTGTGATCGTCGCAGTAGATCCTCCTCTTGTGACGTCATTGCAGTGATGTACCATATCAATGCAGTGGGGATGACAGGCCAAGTTGCAGTGGTGTTCTCCGCTTGCTGAGTGATGATTTGATGTGGAACCGTGGAGAGCATATGACGTGGGATCTTGGAGAGCTGAGCCGTGTTCCTGACGATGGTGGCCTTGTTGCCGCTTGGTTTCTCCGCAGTGTTCTCCGCATTTGCATTCTGTTGTAGTTCCTCCTCTTACTCCTTAATTAGTGGAGATGACAGGCTAAGTTGAGTGGTGTTCGCTTGCTGAGTGATATTTGATGGGAACCGTGGAATATGACGTGGGATCTTGGAGAGCTGAGCCGTGTTCCTGACGATGGTGGCCTTGTTGCCGCTTGGTTTCTCCGTCAGTGTTCTCCGCATTTGCCTGTTGTAGTTCCTCCTCTTGCTCCTCTAGTGGGGATGACAGGCCAAGTTGCAGTGGTGTTCTCCGCTTCAGTATTTTTCTCTGAGTGATGATTTGATGTGGAACCGTGGAGAGCATATGACGTGGGATCTTGGAGAGCTGAGCCGTGTTCCTGACGATGGTGGCCTTGTTGCCGCTTGGTTTCTCCGCAGTGTTCTCCGCATTTGCCTGTTGTAGTTCCTCCTCTTGCTCCTCCTCTTGTAGAGTATTAGACTGAGTGGCTAGCTGAGTGGCTGACTGAGTGGATGACTGATATGACGTGGGATCTTGGAGAGCTGAGCCGTGTTCTTGACGATGGTGGCCTTGTTGCCGCTTGGTTTCTCCGCAGTGTTCTCCGCATTTGCCTGTTGTAGTTCCTCCTCTTGCTCCTCAATGTAGTGGGGATGATAGGCCAAGTTGCAGTGGTGTTCTTCGCTTGCTGAGTGATGATTTGATGTGGAACGGCCAAGTTGCAGTGGTGTTCTCCGCTTGCTGAGTGATGATTTGATGTGGAACCGTGGAGAGCATATGACGTGGGATCTTGGAGAGCTGAGCCGTGTTCTTGACGATGGTGGCCTTGTTACCGCTTGGTTTCTCCGCAGTGTTCTCCGCATTTGCCTGTTGTAGTTCCTCCTCTTACTCCTCAATGCAGTGGGGATGACAGGCCAAGTTACAGTGGTGTTCTCCGCTTGCTGAGTGATGATTTGATGTGGAATCGTGGAGAGCATATGACGTGGGATCTTGGAGAGCTGAGCCTGTTCTTGGTGCTGGGGGCCTTGTTGTCGCTTGGTTTCTCCGCAGTGTTCTCCGTATTCGCCTGCTGTAGTGACTTCTCTTGCACTGGCTGAGTGGATTGGTGTGAGACCGTGGAGAGTAGGCCTGTTGTGTCACTGCTGCTGATGACTGTCTCCGCAATGTTCTCCGCAGTGTTCTCCGCAGTGTTCTCCGCATTCGCCTGTTGTAGATCCTCCTCTTGTTTAACTGAGTGCGAGGGTATCGAGGGTAAATGTGTTTATATTGGTGGAATTGGTAGAATTGATAGAATTGGTAGAATTGGTAGAATGGTGGAAGAAGAATGGTTAAAAAGTACACAAATAGGTGGAAGGATTATTATCCGATCCCGGACGCGTTTGGTGTGACTACAATATTTGAATGTTAGTTTAACCCACCTATCGCTGGCTTGGGAGGAGTATGTAGGGGAGGACGTATCCGTTCGGGCTCTTTTTGAGGGCCTTTCAACGCGTTTATGAGTAGTAGTAGGTAGCTGTTGGGCTCGCTTGCGGCCTCGATTGCCAGCAGTAGCGGATTCGCCGAGGGGTGGCCTGGGGGCGTCAGTAAGGGGCTCTAATTGGGCGAGGGGTACCGAAGACGATTGTGTTCATATTGGTGGAATTGGTAGAATTGGTAGAATTGGTAGAATGGTGGAAGAATAACAAACAGGTGGAAGGATTATTATCCGATCCCGGACGCGTCTGGTGTGACTACCATGACTACCATATTTGAATATCCATTTAATCCACCAATAGTAGGCCAAACTTCATAATTTTTACAGCGTTAGAAAGCGCAAAGCGAGCTCTACAATTTGAGGAATTATGAAGTAACTGTATATATCGCAAGCTGAGTACTTCAAAGTGTAAAACTTCTACATACAAATTTTTGATGAGGGAGCTCGGGAGGGCTATCGGGCTGACTCAGCCGGTCTAACTAAAAAGCGTACAGGACCCGAATTTATGATTGGCTTTTTTTTTTTTTTAAAAAATTTTTACCAAATTTATTAATATTTTTAAATTATTTCTTAAAATTTGCTATTATTAATAATCGAGGTTATCAAGCGCAGCCTAATAATTATTCTACTATCTACTTATAAACGCGTTAAATACTTATAAAATAAAAATATTCTTTATTATATACTCTTTTGATAGATAAATTAAACTAATATTCTAAATATTATAGTTATATTAAAACGCGTTCGATTTAGATATAACTTTATCTATTAAAGCCTACTATTAACCTCTAGACTATTTCTTAATGAATTCTATTAATATAATTATAACTATCTATTACTACTTATAAACGCGTTAAAAGATTCTTAAAAAGAGCTTAATTTCTCTATATACTTCTTTTAAGTTAGCGATAGATAAATTAAATTAATATTTAAATATTATAATTATATTAAACGCGTTCGAGATCGAATATTATTATAATTTATATTTATTATTTTTTATTATTTATTAATTATTACTATAATAATGTTAATAAGAGAAGAATTTAATACGGACGATTATAGCATTAAAAATTAAATATTATTATAAAAGAAAATTATAAAAATAAATATAAAAATAAAATATAAAGAATACTACAAAATACTATAAAGAATATTACGGAGAAATTAAGCGGTAATAAAATTATTATTATTAAGAATACGACTTAGCTCTCTAAAATCCCACGTTATATACTCTCTATAATTTTATATTAAATTATTATTTAGTAAGTGAAGAATATTATTATAATTTAGTTTATTATCTTTATTATATTAAGAAGTAAAAGAAGAAACTATAATAGATAAATGCGGAGAATACTATAAAGAATATTATAGAGAATATTATAAAGAAATTAAGTAATAATAAGATCTCTTAGTATTAAGAATACGGCTTAGCTCTTTAAGATCTTATATTATATACTCTCTATAGTTCTATATTAAATTATTATTTAATAAGCGAAGAATATTATTATAACTTAGTCTATTATTCTTTATTATATTAAAAAATAAGAGAAGAAATTATAATAGATAAATATAGAGAATACTACGAAGAATATTATAAGAATATTATAAAGAATACTATAAAGAAATTAAGCGATAATAAAATTATTATTATTAAGAATATAGAGCTTACTTTAAGATTCTATATTATATAAGTTATTTAATTTTAATTAAAATAATATAATTAGCTATTTAATTTAATACTTTATAATTAAAAGAAAAAAGAAGAAATTATAATAGATAAATATAAAGAATATTACGAAGAAATTAAATAGTAATAAGACTATTATCGTTAAGAATACGGCTATAGCTCTTTAAGATCTTACGTTATATACTCTACTATAATTCTATATTAAATTATTATTTAATAAGCGAAGAATATTATTATAACTTAATTTATTATCTCTATTATATTAATATAGTTTATTACTATAATCTTTATAAAAGAAATATTAAACGATATATATTTAGATAAATTAAAATTATTCGATATCTTACTTTAATAGCTATTTTATTATTCGAAAGATTTTACTACGATAGAAGATAATATAAAATTTATATTACTAATTAATATATTATCTTTATTTCTTTTCGATATTTTAATATTTCTTATTATAAGAATATAATCTTTCTCTATTTTTTATAAATAATTATTATAGATTAATTCTTTATACTTAATATACCTTTCTAATTAAGTCTTAGCGCGCCTCTCTTCATATATATATATTTATATATTATATAGATTAAATTAATTTTAAGTAATAAAAGTAGATTAAAAATATATAATAAGCGATTAGAGTTTAATTTAACTTAGAGCTAAGACTAAAATTCGATTTAACTTAGAAAAATTCAACTTTATAAATTTAATTTATAGGCCTTTACTTATTTAACTATAATATTATCTTAATTTTTAATTTATTAGATTTTAGAGTTAAAATAATTTTATTTAAAGTTATAGAAATTAATAGTAATATAATTACTTAAATTATAATATAAGAATATTTTTATTATAAATAAGAGATAACGCTAAAGATACGCTATTAAATAGAATAAGTTTTCGATATAGAAAATTAATAAGAATAAATTATTACGTTATAGTCTCGTAATCTATATTCTCTAATAATTCTATTATAAAGAAAGAGATTCTTTATATAAATTATAATAATTTTAATACTAAGTACTTTACTTATAAGCGTATTAAGAAAAATATTAAGTTTAAATACTATTAGATAAGTATAATAAGCGATATAATAGAGTATATTTATATTTATTTTAATTATTAAAGAATATAAATTTATTATTATAAGTTATATAATAAGTTAATATTAATTTCTTATAAATAGTATAGATCTATTTTATATTATAATATTAAAGTTTATTATAAATCTACTATTTATGAAGAAATTTATATATTATTTTAATTTATAATATTATTTTAATCTTAATAAATAAGTTAATTAAATATATAATATATATAATAATTATTAAGAATTTAAAGATTAATAATCTTATTAATATCTTATAATAAGAGTTTATATTATTACGCGATATAATATATAACTTTAATTTTAAATAAAGACTTTCTATTTATAAATAAATTTTAGATAATATTATATTAATATCTAAGTGCGAAGTATAAATTAAATATTATATTTTATTTTTAAATTAATAATTAAATTAAAAGATAAAATTAGATATTAAAATATTATTTATAAATATATTATAATTATAAATAGAATAATTAATTTAAAATTTTATTAATAACTAGCGTTAATATATATATAATAGATATATATATAAATATTAATAAGATCTTATAAGAGCTATTAATAAGATATATAGTAATAAAAATATTTTTAAAAGTAGAATCTTAAGAGAGAAAAGTATTATTTATTATAGAGTAAGTAGAATAATTATAAGAGATAAGATTATATCTAAAAGAATTATAGAAGTAAGTATTAAAATAATAAATAAAGTATTATAATAGTAATTATAAGATTATAATCTTTAAAAAAGAAAATAAAGTATTATTATAAAGTTATAATATATATATTTTATAATTAAAGAAGAAACTTAATTATAAATAATTTAAGTCTTTTAAAGTATTAAAAAAAAATTAGATTTATAAGCTAGATCTTTCTATTAGATATAAAAAAAATTATTTTATATTTTATATATCGCTATTAAAGTTATAATATTTATATAATAATAATTTAAAACTATAAGTAATCTTAATTAATAAAAAAAAATAGGAGATTAATAAGATATTAGATAAAAGAGTTTATAAAGATAAGACTAAGTATTTTATTAATTAAAAAAACTTTTTTATCTTATAAAGCTTCGTAGAAATTAATAAAGTATCTTAAAAATATTAAAAATATAATTAAGAATTTTAAGTAAATAAAGAAATTATATAAACTAGTATTTAAGATAAAATTAAAGAATATAATTATTAAGGGGAATTAAAAAATAAGATAATAGATTAAGAAAGTAATAGTAGTAGATGTTAGGACCAGCATAGGTGCGATACTAGTATGGGTGAAGGTAGAACTAGGATAATAAGGCTACCGAACTATGTAGGTAGGAAGGAGGCATGATATAGTAGGAGATGCCTCCGCCAAGGCCCGCTAGCCATAGGGCTGAGGGCTGAGTGGTGTGTCAAGGGTACGCTCGTAACACTACCCCCCTCTCAATAGCCATGGCCCCCATGGCTGGTAGACCGGAGATGCACGCCCATTGCTTGCCTTGTGTCTCCAAACATCCATAGTCCCTGCAGGCCTTGACTGGAGAAGATTTGCTGAGGTGTAGCGATAGCAGTCGAAAACATCTTGCCGGATCGCATGCTGGTCTTGACTGTGCCATACCACCTTGTCCTTCAGAGATCCTGGAGATATTGGCCATATCTTGCCTGCGTGCCAGCAAGATTCTCCGAGTTCTTCTCCTTGCCCAGTCTTCTTGTCATAGCCCTCCACTTTTTTTCGCCTTCAACACCCCTTTCATTCAACACCTACTCAGCCTGGCCTGGGAGCTTCACTGTAGATTTGCCCTGTGTCTCCCATGCTCTTGCCATCAAGTCTACCCCCATTCCATCCTTTGTCTTTGTCGATTCGTAGGTTTGGTAGGTAGGTAGGGAAAGAATTGAATGTGTTGAATGCCATTTGGTAGCAGGCTTCACTATT
>NW_023501173.1:0-42721 GCF_014066305.1 Letharia columbiana | reverse complement strand
ATTATTTATTTAATTTAGCTCTCCATAGATAGTTTAATAAACTTTAAGAGCTAATAATTTAATATTATTAAGATCGATAGACTATATAGACGAAATATTTTCTTAAATAGTAAGTTAACTATCTTCTTAGCGATAATACTTTTATCGATATTAGAATAGACTACGTAATAATATTTCTTAATAAATCGATTAATCGCTATTTAAATAGCGTTATAGTTATTAAATGTAAATAAGCTTAATAACGAAGTTAATTAATATATCTTATTATCGTTTTTATAAGATTAATAGAAACTATAGTAAGCTATACCTATATAAGTGTAATCTTGAATTTAGCTCTCTAATAGATATAGTAATTCTTAATATAGATAACTACGATAGCCCTTATATCTTATTAATAATATTCTCTTTTAAGTAGTTTATAAATATATACTATTTCGAGATAGTCGTAAGACGGTTAATTATATACCTCTCGAATAATATCGATATATATATTATCGAATATTAATAATCAATTACTTATAATAAAGTATTTTATCTTATACGAATAAGTACTTATTAAGAGTAATTTCTCGAAACTTATTCTTATCTTTAGCGATAGCGTTAAGAATTTTATATAATATTTATCATTTTATTAATCTTTACTACTTTATAGTAGATTTTAGATATATCGATTATATAAATATTAATATATTTATTATTTAATTTCAATTAATTAGAAATAAGAATTATTTAATATTATTAATATAAATATATTATCTCTAAAATCGATTAATTTATATCTAGCTATTTATATTAAATTATTATTAATAACGAATATTCTAATATAAAGATCGATAAATAATCTTTATATTAAATTCTAATATATATATTAAAATATCGAATCGAATATTAGCTAAGATTTCTTCTCCTTAGTAAAATATATTTAATTCTTTATAATCGAAAAAAATTCTAATAAAGACGGTTATATATTCTAGTTTCGAGCGTTAATATTCTAGATAGCGAATAATTACTAGTAGTTTCTTATCGTAGATTCTAGTAATATTAATTACTAGTCGAAAAGATATAATATAATATAAAATATTAATCTATTATATTATACTCTAATATAATATAAGTTATTAAGATTTATATTATCTTATATCTAATATAATATAAGATTTTAATAGAATATTTTATAATATAGTATATCTATAATATTATATTATAAAATAATATATATATAAAATATTTTAATTAAGATTTCTATATTTAGAAGTAGCTATTTTAATTATTATTCTAATTAATAATTACGCTAAATTAATAAGATATAAAATTAAATATAATTATATTTTATTACTTTATATATATAAAAGAAAGCGAGCTATATTTATTAATAATAAGAAAAGCTTATCTTTCTCTAATATTAGTTATATGAAATTCGTTAATACTTTATAATTAAAGTTGTTAATAATAATTTTATACGCCTATTATATATTTTCGATATCGCTATTTAATATAAAATTATATATATTATAATTATAGTTTTTTTATTAAATCGTTAATTTAGAAAAATTAATATATTTCTTAATATTCTCTTAAAAGTATTATAGCTTAATATAATAAGTTATATTTCTTTAAGCTATCTTCTCGCGATATATAAAAAAAAGATTAAATATAGAAAATATATAAAAGTATATTTAATAATTCTAGAATAAATTAATAATATTTATAATAATAATTAGAATTAAAAATTAGATATATTTAAATAAGAGATAATTTTATATTATTTATATAATAGCGATAATAATAATTAAGATTAAAATATTAATTTAAATAGCGTAGCTTTTATAATAAACTTTTTATTATTATATATTAGATTAATTATATATAAATAAAGATTTATAATTTTATCTTTTAAATATAATTATATTTAATATTTTAAGATTTTTATAATAATTTAATATTTATTAGTTAACGCGTTAATATTATTATATCTAAACTATAATAGCGCTTATTATTAAATTCTATATTATACTTTTAAATAGCTTAAAAAATAGAATTTACTTAATTATTAGCGCGTATAATAAAATTATTTTTAATACTTATATCTTATTTAGCTTCGATATTATTTATTTCCTCTTAATTTAAGCTTTTATCTTTATTTATATATATAATAATTTACGCGATAAGTAAAACTTTAAACTTCTTTATAATTACGCTCGCGTATTTTTCTTATATAATATTATTAAAATATAAGTTTATTAGAATAATAATTAGAATTAAAAACTATTTATTATTTATTTATTATATCTTATCTAATTTATTTAAAAGCTTATTTTTTTTATAATAATAATATATTAATATATTTAATTTTATACTTTTTAATAATTATAATATAATTAATAATTAAGATATTAATTTTCTTTATTTTCTTAATTAATTTCTTCTTAAATATAAATATATTTATTCGCTATCGCGATCTCTTAATATTTTTATTTTAATTAAATTTATTCTTTATTTTTTATTTTAATTAAAAATTTAATTATTATTTAATTAATTTATATTAAAACTCTTTAATATCGCTATTATTATTAATATTTAATATTTATTATAATAAATTATTAAACTTAATCTCTTTTATTTTAATTATTATAAAAAAATAAATTAATAAATATATATAAAAGAATTAAAAGATTTATATAAATATCTATAAATATTAAGCTATTCTTAATTTTAATTAAAACTTATTTTATTAAAAAGTATATTAATTCTAATAAATATCGATATTAGAAATAAAGAGAATATATATTATATATTATTTTAAATATATTATTATAAAGTTCGACTTAAAGAATAATTATTTTTATAAAGATAATAAGACTTAAAAATAAGAAAGTAAGAATAAAATATATAAAAATTTTAATAAATTATAATAGTTTAATATTAGTTAAATTAGATAAAAATAATTACTTATTAACTTACTCTTTTAGATCTTTTATCTTTTAATCTATATAAATTATAATAATAACTATAATTATTATAAAAGTAATTAAGATTATATTAAATAATAGCGCTTAATAAATATAATTCGCTTAAATTTAAATCTTTAAAATTAAAGAGAAAATATTTTATTAATATTTAATTTAAGCTAGATAATATAAAATAATTTAAAAATTTAATATACGCGATAGATATCTAAGCTTTCCTTCCCCTCTTCTTCTTTTTTAAAACTTTCTTTTTTATATTAATTCTTCTTATTATTAAATTATCTTCTTTATATATTAAATTTCTATTTAAATAATTTAATATTATTATAATAATATTAAAAGTATAATATAGTTATTAAATTATATATTTATTTTTTATTTTTTAATAATTTTAAATTAATATATAGATAGATTACGCGTAAAGAGCTTAATTTATATATACTTAATCTATTATTAATAGCTTTTTAAAAAAGTTAATATTATTTTAGAGTATTAAATATAGTATTAAAGTAAAGAGTTTATTAGATATTATTATTACTTTAATTACTATTATTATTATTTTAATAAATATTATCTTTACTTTAATAAATATTATCTTTATTTTAATAATATTAAAATATTAATAAAAATTAGATAATATATTCTTTTAATTATTATTATATTTATTATATATAATTAATATAAGCTATAGCTTAAGCTTTACGCGAGATTTATTATTATTAAAAATTAATTAATCTTATAATTTTAAAGCTTCTCTTTTAATATCTAATTTATTAAATTATATTTAATTAAAATTTATTAAAACGCTATTATATTTAAAGATTTATTTTTAAAATATTATATAAGATAATAAAAGTCTTTCTAATTTATTAATTTAAGAGTAAATTTTTTATTATTACACTTTATAATTAGCTCTAATAATTTCTATTTAAATAAATATTTATCTTTATATAATATATAAAAAGCGAGTTATATTATAAAAAAAGAATTTAAATCTTATAATTATTTTAATTAAATCGTTTAAATTAAAAAAAAAAAATATATTTATCTTTAATTATTAAATTAATTAATTATTATAGATATAATTATAAAATATAATTATATATTATTAATTATTTTAATAATTATAAAAAGTATAAAAGAAATAAAATTATATAATTAAGTATTTATAAACTTTTCTCTTCTAAATATTTATTTTAATTTAGAGTTTAATTATTATTTAATTAAAAAAAAGATAAAATATAAAAAGTATATAAAAGTAGATTTAATAATTCTAGAATAAATTAATAATATCTATAATAATAATTAAAATTAAGAATTAGATATATTTAAATAAAAGATAACTTTATATTATTTATATAATAATAAAAATATTAATTAAGATTAAAATATTAATTTAAATAGCGTAGCTTTTATAATAAATTTTTTATTATTATATATTAAATTAATTATATATTAATAAAGATTTATAATTTTATCTTCTAAATATAATTATATTTAATATTTTAAGATTTTTATAATAGCTTAATATTTATTAGCTAGTACGTTAATATTATTATATCTAAACTATAATAAAGCTTATTATTAAATTTTATATTATACTTTTAAATAGTTTAAAAAATAAAGTCTACTTAATTATTAGCGCGTATAATAGAATTATTCTTAATATTTATATTTTATTTAATTTTAATATTATTTATATTCTTATAATTTAAACTTTTATCTTTATTTATATATATAATAATTTATATAAAAAGTAAAACTCTAAACTTTCTCTAAATTACGCTTATTTTTTTTTATATAATACTATTAAAATATAAATCTACTTATTAGAATAATAATTAGAATTAAAAATTATTTATTATTTATTTATTATATTTTATCTAATCTATTTAAAAGCTTATTTCTATTTTCTTATTAAATCTATTAATTAAATTAAAATTTATATCTTATTTTTATATAAATATCTAATCGCGTATTAAATAATATTTTATTATTTAAGACTTTTACTTTAAATATAATCTAATTAAGAAAAGAATCTATTATATAAAAAATTATAAATTATAATATATATTTTTATAGCGATAGAGAAATTCTAATTATCTTTTTAATTATTATTATTTAAAAATAATTATAATAGCGAAAAATACTTATATTCTTATCTTTAATCTAGAATTAGAATTATATAACTAATTTATTAAGATTTTAAATTTAGATAATTTATATCTTTATAAAAATATTTAAATCGCTTAAATATATTAATAATATTTTTATATATTAATTTAATATTAATAAACTTAAAAGTCTTTTATATCTTTTTACTTATCTTATTAAATATAAATTTATATCTTATTATATTATAATTTTTAAATTATTATCTAATTAATTCTAATAATAATATTTATTCTTTTTTATTCTTAAATATTTATATTATATAATTTTTAAGAATTATATATTTTATTTTAATAAAAAATATATATAAAGAGAAAAGATAATAAATTTTTTTAGATTTTATAATTTAAGATTTCTTATAAATAAGTTTAATATAAATAAAATTAATATATAAATAATAAGTTTATTTAAATATAAATTAGAATATTAAAATTAAAATTAATATAAAGAAAAATTTATATTAATAAATATTATTTTAATAATTCTTTTTTAAGAAAATTTTTATAAATTATATAAGACTTCTATATAATAAAAATAAATATTCTTTTAAAAGTTTATTATATCTTCGAAAATTTCTAGATATTTAATCTTCTTTCTAATAGATTTAATTATAATTTATTATACTTATTATTATAATAAAAAGATATCGATAAATATTTAATTCTTTTATATTTATATCTTATCTATTAATATTATTTAAAAATTTATATTCTTTAAAAAAAATTAAGAGTTTTTAAATCGCTTAATTTTTTAATTAATAATATTTAATTATATATTAATAATTGAATTTTTATCTTCTTTCTTTATATTAAATTACTTATTATACTTTATATTAATATTCTTAATAAAATCTAAAATTAAAATTATATTTAATAAATTTAATTATTTATAAAATTTATTATTTTTAATATAATATATAAAATATTATATATAAATATTAGCTATAATATTAAAAAGATATTAAAATAATTATAATAATAATTAAAATTTATAATAAGTATATTAATTATATATAATATATTCGATAATTCTCTTTTTTATTTTCTTCTTTTTTTTAAAAATAACTTTTTAATATTTTAAAAAAGTTAGAAGTCTTTTTTTAACTATAAATTTCGCTATTATATTTATATTATTTTATTTTCTTAAAATTACTTTTAATAATTTATATATATTTAAACTTATTAAATATTAACGCGATTTTATTATATTCTTATTTTTAAAATATTTATCTATTATTTTTTATATCTTATTATTATTTAAATTTTTAAAATATTTTTATTTCTTTAAAGATAATATAATAAAGCGAATTAAAGTTATTATCTTTATTAATAATATTAGCTTTTATAATATTAAAAAATAATAAAAAATATATAAATTTATTTATTTAATTAAATTTTTATTTAAAATAATTATAATAATAATTTTTATATAAAAAGCTTATTATAAGATATTAAAGAATATATTATAAAGAGTATATTAATATTATAATAGAAATAATAAAAAAATTTAAATAGAATTATATTATTATAAAAGATAATATAATTAGAAAGAGTATTAGAAAAAATTAGAATATAAGAAAATATAAGAATACGCTAATTAAAAAATAGGCTAATTTATTAACGCGTTTTCGCGTTTTTTTAAAATCTTATTTATAAAAATATTTAATATTAATTTTTAATATTATAAAGTTAAATTTTAATTAAATTTTTTTAAATTTAATAATCTAATTAGAATAGTTAAGAATTATTATTAATAATAAACTTTTCTTAACTTTTATATAATAATAAATATTTATTTTAAGCTTTTAAGAATTTAGATCTAAGAATCTTATAAAATAATTTTTTTTTTAGATTTTATTTTACACTTTTAATTTATTATATATATTTTCTCTTTTAAAAAATAATTAAAAAGATAATTAGAATATTAATTAAATCGCTTACTTTTAGAATACTATTTATTTTATATTTATATTTAAAAAAATATAATAATAAATATAAATATTTTTATTTATAAATTTTTATTAATAAACTCTTAACTAGCTATTTAATTTTTTAATATTAAAAAAATATTAAATTAATTAGAAGATTCTAAAAGTAATTAATTAGAAAGTTTTTAAAATAATTAATTAGAAAGTTCTAGAGATAATTAATTAGAAAGTTCTAAAAGTAATTAATTATAAAGTTTTAAATTAAAAAAGTAAAAATAATAAAAGTTCTAGAGATAATTAATTAAAAAATTTTAAAAGTAATTAATTATAAAGTTTTAAAAGTAATTAAATAGTAGATTCGAAGAGTAATTTATTAATAAATTTAATTATATTAGAAAAAGAAGAGATAGACTTTATTATAAAAGAAGCTTAAGATTAAAAATTTCTAATATATAATAAAAATAATAATATTATAATTTAGCGATAAGTTTTATAATAAATTTATATAAATTTATTAATTTTAATATATAAATAATTAATATAATTAGAAGAAGAAGAAATAATTTTTATAATTTTAATTATTATAATAAAAAAGAATTTAAATATAATCTTCTCTTTTTTAATTATTATTATAATTATCTAACTTTCTAAATTAAATAAATTTATAAATATATTAATAAAAATAAAGAGTTAATATATATATTTAATAACGATATATTTAGCGATAATAATATAATTCTATTTTAAAATTAAATTATCTTTTAAAATTAAGATATTATTTATAAAAATAGAAATTTTAATAATATTTAAAATAAAAATATAAAAATTATAATAATTAAAGAATATCTATCTATATATAAATTATTAAAAAAAAAAAAAATATAATAAAAAATTTAGAAAGAGAAGATTTAATATACTTTTCGCGATAATTATAATAGATAAAAGAGTATTTTAAATATTATTAATAGTAAAAGTAGCTAGAAAGTTAAATAATAAGATTTTTAGAAAATCTATTATAAGTAAAAAGAGAATAAATAAGAGAAAAAAGCGTTATTAATTATATATTTAAAGTAAAAGAATTATATAAATTTTATCTAGATAGTAAATTTAATTTTATATATATTTCTAATTATCTTTCTAATTATAATCTACTAGCTATTATTCTTTACGAAATTAAATATTTTTAAAAATTAATTAAGCTATTAATTTCGAAAGCTTTATTTTTAAAATTTATTTAAGAAATTTTATTAAATATAATAGATAAAATTTAAAAATAATATTAAATATTATTAATAAAGTTTTATTATTAAGACGATATAGAAGATAATAAAAGCTTTTCTATCTAATAATTTTTTAAATAAAACTTTTTATTATTTTTATATATAAATTATTAATAATAGAATATAGATTCTTAATTATTAATAATTTATAATAAACGCGTAATATTATAAATTAAGAATATATTACTTTTATATAAACTTTTAAAATTATATAATATTAAATTATATATAAATATAAAGATAGATTAAAAGCTTATAATTTAATTTAGATAAATTATTAAACTATTATAAATAATAAAATAAAAAACTTTATAATTAAATTATTAACTTTCTTAATTTATAATATAATCTTTAATTATAATATTACTTATAAGATTATATTCTACTTTAAGTTTTAATTATCTTTAAAATTAATATTATATAATATATTTAATTTATAATTTAAAAGATTTATATTATATTAAAAAATTAATATTTTTTATTATTATAAAATTATTTATATTATAATTATAGTTTTAATATAAATATATATTATATTTTCTTATCTAATTAATAATAATTATATATTTTTATAAATTCTTATTATTATTTTAAAAAATAAAAGATTTTATTAAAGTTTATATATATTTAATTATTATATTAATTCTTGATTTAGAATTCTAATTATCTTTATAATTAATATTATATAAAATTATTAATTTATAATTCTAAAAAATTATATTATATTAAAAAATTAAAATAAATTATTATTATAAAATTATTTATATTATAATAATAGTTTTAATATAAAAATATATTTATTATACTTACTTATTTAATTAATAAATACTATATTTATATAATAGATTCTTATTATTATCTTAGAAAATAAAAGATTTTAATTAAAATCTATAAGATATTTAATTATTATATTAATCTTAAAATTATATTTAATTTAAATTCTAATTATTTTTATAATTAATACTATATAAAGTATTTAATTTATATCTTTAAAAAATTATATTATATTAAAAATTATATTCTATTAAATTATAAAAAAAATCTATTATTATAAAATTATAAGTATTATAAATATAATTTAAATATCTTATTTTCTTATTTAATTAATAAGTATTATATTTAATAATAGATTTTTATTATCATCTTAAAAACTAAAAGATTCTATTAAAATCTATAAGATATTATATTTTTTATAAATAAAGATTTATAAATTAAATTTATAATTATTTTTTTAATTAAGACTATTAAGTAAATAGATAAATAATCTTTAATAAGCGAACTTTAATAAGCGAGCTATTCGACTATCGAGCGAACTTTAATAAATAATATTTAAATTTCTTACGCTTTAATAATTATTAGATTAAATTTAAAAATTCTTTTTTTTTATCTAAAAGTTCTTATTTTATTCTATAATTTTAAAAAAAATCTTAAAATTTTAATAGAAAATAAAAAAGTTATTCTAAAATTAAATAATATATATCTATTTTTTAATTAAGAGTTATTTAATTATATTTTTTTTATAATTATAAATATTAATTTATTTATTTATAATAATTTAATTAATTTAATTAAAAAGCGTAATAAATTTAAATTTATAATTAATTATATATATAAATTTAAGATTTTTAAACTTAATTCTATTTTATTCTATTATATATATTAATAAATTTAATTATTAATTATTAACTAACTTATTAATATATAATTAAACTTATAAACTTTTCTTTAAATTTAAATTTAAATTCTTCTTTTAAGTTTTTTATTATATCTATTTTATTCTTCTTTATTTAAAAATCTTATAATTTTATAATATTAATTATTATCTTAAATTTTACGCGAGCGCTATAAATTAAAATAAAAATAATAAACTTTTTATATACTACTTTTTTCTTTTTTCTTTTTTTTTTTATTTATTATAATATTATAATAATTAGAAAGATACTTAGAATTTATATTTTATTTTCTTTTTATAGTATATCTTTTATATATTATTATTTATAGATCTAATAAATATATATATTATAAAATTAATATAATAGTAATTTTATATAGCGAGAAGATAAATAATAATAGAATTATAAATAATCTATTATTAAAAGAAAAAGATAAAATTCTTTATTATTATAAAGTAAAATTAAATTTATAATTTTAATTATATATATAGAAGTAAATAATATAAATAATCTTTAGCGAATACTTCGCGATAATAATCTTTTAATAAAATTCTTTTTATTTTTATCGCTATTAAGATCTTATAATTATTTAATTAATATTAAAAATTATAAATATAAAGCGATAGAAGAGCTCTTATAAAATTTTTATATTATTAAATTTTATTAATATATAATAACTCTTAAAATATATAATTTATTTAAAGCTCGCTTATAAAAGTTATCTATTATTAATCTTAATATAATATTAATTATAAGAGATAAAGTTAAAAATATAAATAGATTTAAAAGTATAAATTTAGAGAAGTAGAAAAAGATATTATAAGAGATTAAAGATATATATTTTTATAAATAATAAGATTAATTATATTATAATATTATTAGATATTAATATATATAATTTTTTTATTTAATATTTTAAAGAGAAAATATATATCTATATTAGCTATATAATTAAGTCTAAATAATTAAAAATAAAAAAGTATTATTAATAATAATAAGAGTATAATTTTATAATAAAAAGATTTAATAAAGAAGAAAATATTAAATAATTTTATTTATCTTATAATTTTAAAATAAATAAAAAAAGAGAAAGAATAAGAGATAAGTATATTATTAGATAATAACTTAAAGTTATTAATTAGATTATTTAATATAATTAAATAATCTTATAAATAAAGATTACTTTTTATCTTTATAATAATTTAAAAATTTTAATAAAGAGCTTATTAGTCTCTATAAGTAAAAATAATATATATCGATTCTTATAATTATAAATTTTATTATATAATTAAGAAATATAAATATAGAGATTTTATAATATAGAATTATTCTTTTAAGATCGATTATAAAATATATTATTATTATTTCTCGCGTATATAAAATTATTAACTTATAATTTTTAGATTAAAAAAATATATAATTATATATAAACGAATTTTATAGTAAATATTCTTTTTATTTATTACTCTCTCTTTAATAAAAGTATATTAAAAATTATCTAGACTAATTAATTAAAATTCGATTTATTATCTTTATATATTTATTTTAATAAAATTAAATATATAATATAAAGAAATTTAATAATATAATAATTTAATATAAATAATAATAATTTTCTAGATTTATTAGACTCGACTAAATAATAATTAAAGAATTATAATTATATATTAAATAAATAAGAATTAAATAAAGATAATAATAAGATAAAAGAGATCTTTTAAATAATAATTAATAACTATAATAATAAAATTTTAAATTACTTTTTATTTTTATTATTAAGATATAAATATTTAGATATAAGAGCTTAAAAGAAGAGATTATAATAGATTTCGCTATCTATTAATTAGAAAGATATTTAGAATTTTATATTATAAATTCTTTTCTCTTATATTAAACGCTAATTCTTATAGTTTATAAATTTTTTTAAGATAATTAAGAGATAATAGACTTTACTAATATATTATCTAATAGCTCTTCGCTATTAATCTCTTAATTCTTTATAAAAGCTATTTTTTATACTTAATAATAATAAAGCGATAACTTTATACTCTTAAGTTTTTAATTATTTATACTATCTATCTTATAAGTCTCTTTAATATTTCTATTAAAAGTTATAATTAATTTTAAAATATAATTCTTTTTAATTATAATATCTTTTTTATATAATAAATACTTTTTATTTATAAATATATCTAGAAATAAATAATACTTCTTAATTAAGATTTATATCTTAAATATTTATATTTATTAAATATATATTTTGTTTTCTTTAAATCTTTCTTTTTATTAGCTTTAATATTTCTATTAAATTTATTCTTATCTTTCTTTCTTAACTTTTTAACTTTTTCTTTTTTAATCTTATAAATAATATCTTAAACTTCTATTATTATATTAAATTCTTACTTCTAATTTAATTTATATTAAATTTATTTATAACTATTATTTAACTTATAATACTTTAAAATTTAAGAATTTAAGATCTTATTTTATACTTTTAATATATATATATAATTAATATTATCGCTTAAGATTCTCTTTTAAAATAATTATTATTATATCTTAAGTATTTCTTTACTTACTTATTATTAATATTTCTTCTCTATCTTATACGCGTAATAGATATAATTAATTTTATAATTTAAATCTTAAATCTTAAACTTTATATATGCTAAAATAATACTTTATAATAATTAAATATAAATTTCTAATTTCTAATATCTAATTAAGTTTTAAATATATTTTTATAAATTAAAAAAAAAATTTATTAATTAATCTTTAATTTTAATATTTTTATTTTATTAAATATCTTTATAGATAAAGCTATTAACGATATAAGAATATAGAGATAATAAAAATTTTATACTCTTATAGATTATCTTAATAAGCTTTTATAGAAAAAATCTATATTTATAAATTATTTAAATTCTTATTCGATCTATAAGCGCGTTTTATAATTTAATTATATTTTATTTATATATTTAAAAATATAGATTAATATTAAATATTATCTCTTTTTTAATAATCTTCTTATTAATAATAGAGATTATATTTAAATTCTTACTTCTAATCTAATTTATATTAAAATTATTTATAATTATTATTTAACTTATAATACTTTAAAATTTAAAAATTTAAGATTTTATATTTTATATTAAAATTATTAATTATATATTTCTTTAAATAAGAAATTCTCGCTAATAAAGAGAATATAAAGAGATTATTATTAGAAGAATAAATTTATATATTTTTCGATAATTAGAAAGATAATTAGAATTCTATTCTATATTAAATATTTTAACTCTCTTCTATCTAAATAAAGTACTTTTAATTATCTTATTCTTATTTTTTATATACTTTCTTTTATTATATATTAATATATTATTTATATAAACTTTATATTCTTAATTATTAATATAACTCTTTTATTATAAATAGCGTAGAGATTATTAATTATATAATTTATTAATAAAATAATAACTTAATAAAAAGCTAATATATAATAAAATTTTAATATTAAAATCGCTTTAATAGCTTCTTATAATATATTTAATATAAAAATCTAAATTTATATAATATAATAAGATAATAATATTATATTAATAATCTCTTATATTATATAAATAAAAGATCTTTTTAAAAAAAGTAAATTAATTAATTTCTAATATTTTTTAATCTCTTATAAAGTAATAGCTAAATTATTATTAATTATATATATATATTACTTATTAATATATTATATTACTATACTTACTTTCTTACTTTTAATATTAATTTTTAATCTTTATAAATAAAGACCTCGATATATTTTTTTTTATAATCTTTATATCGAAAGCGCGAATAATTAAAGACTTATCTTATTTGATTTTTTTCGTAATTATCTTTTTATAATTAGAAGACTTTAAAATTTTCTTTTAATTTAAAATCTTAATATAAAGATTAAATAGATAATCGTCTCGCTAATTATTTATATTATTAAAAAGATTATTAAGATTTATATTATCTTTTAAATAAGTTAATTTAATATATAAATTAATATCGCTATCTCTATATAATAATAATATAATAAAATCGCTATTAAGATTAATAATTATTAATAATATATTATTATTAAATTAGATTAAAGCGAATAAAATAAAATAGTTATAATATAAAATATTAATAAAAGAAAATATTTAAGATACTAAGAAAGAAAGAAAGAGAGAATTTCTACTTATAATTTTAATATCTTAAAATCTATCTAGCGTTATATTAGCGAAGTCTATTAAATTTAATTTATTAAAATACGCTATATAATATAATAATTATACTTTTAATTATTATTATAATTATATTAATTAACTTTTAAAGAAATTAATCTTTTAATTAAAAGATTTATATCTAGATATTTAATAACTATATATTAAAATATACTTATTTTAAATTTTAGATATAAATATCTTTATTTTTAAATGAGATAAAGAAGCTATAGATTTAGAATCGAATATTATTAAAGGTTATCTACTATTTTCTATTATATTTTAACTATTTATAATTATTAATATACTTATTAATAAGAAAGATATATTATTACTATATAAATTTAATCGCGATATTAATAATAATTATAGAAATTAAAGTTATTAAATATAGAGATATTCATTAATAAGAAAGATGTATTATTATATATACAAATTTAATCGCGATATTAATAATAATTATAAGAAATTAAAGCTATAGAATATAGAAATATCTATTAATAAAAAAGATATATTATTACTATATAAATTTAATCGCGATATTAATAATAACTATAAGAATTAAAGCTATTAAATATAGAAATATCTCCTAATAAGAAAGGTGTACTATTATTATAATATAAATTTAATCGCGATAAATAATAATAATTATAAAAATTAAAAATATTATATATAAATTTAATTATAATATTAATAATAATTATAGAAACAAAGCTATCGAATAAAAATTAAATAAGAAAGATATATTATTACTATATAAATTTAATCGCGATATTAATAATAATTATAAAAATTAAAGCTATTAAATATAGAGATATTTACTAATAAGAAAGATGTATTATTACTATATAAATTTAATCGCGATATTAATAATAATTATAAAAATTAAAGCTATCGAATATAGAAATATTATTAATAAGAAAGACGTACTATTATTATATAAATTTAATCGCGATATTAATAATAATTATAGAAATTAAAGCTATTAAATATAGAGATATTCGCTAATAAGAAAGATATACTATTACTATATAAATTTAATCGCGATAATTTAATAATAAACTATAGAAATTAAAGCTATTACGAATATAGAAATATTATATTAAATAATATTAATAGTAGATTATAGAAATTAAAAATAATATAGGGATATAATCTTTAATTTAATATAGATTTTAAAATAAAACTCTTTTATTAAGAATAATATTTTTATAAATATATATTTATATTTAAATCGATTTAAGAAGTTTTATTTTATAAATATAAAATATATAAAGTTATTAGATTAAGTATAATAGTTAAATATTATTAATTAAGTATAATAAATAGAATAATAATTAGAATATCTTATTCTTAACTTAGAATAGTTTTTCTTTTATTTATTATATATTTTCTTTTTATAAAAACTATATCTAGACTTTAATAATACTATATTATTATTTATAAATTTATATCTTATTATAATTATCTAAAAAATTATATATCTTTTAATTATAAAGTAATTCTTTTTATATAAAATATATATAATTAAGTCGCTAGATATTAATTAATAATTTTCTTTATTTATAATTATTAAAGAGTAAGTTATATTATTAAAATTACTCGCTAATTTTATTTTTATAGCTTCTTAAAGTGCGTTTAATATAGAGAATTAAATTCGAAGTAAATTAATCGAATTTAAAGTTATATAAATTAAGATCTTCTTTATTATTTAAATAAATATAATTTAAAAAATAATTAAATTTATTAATCTTTATAGTTCATGAGATTTTCTTTAATATATAAACTTTTAAATCTAATTAATAATAATATAATTAATATATATAATTAATTTATTACTTAATTTAAATATATATAATTAATATAATTATATACTTTTCTTATTTATAATTATACTTTTTAAACTTCGCATATAATCTTCTAATTTTTATCTTCGCGAAGTCTTATTTTTATTTTACTTTAATAATTTAAATAAATCTAAATTAATAATTAATAAATTATTAAGAATTTTTTAAACTTTCATAATTATCGAGTTAATAACTTTAATAAATAATAATATTATATATTAATAAATTATAATTAATATTATAATTAATTATTATATTAAGAGATATAGCGCTATTAAACGTATATTTACTTTATAAAAATAATATTATTAATTTAATTTAATTATAGAATATAGAGAAAATAATTTTATTTTTTTTAAATATAAATAATATTATAATAAATAAGTATATTATAATATAAATATTATAATAATAAAAAGAATTTTTAAAAAAAAGAGAGTAAATTAGAAAAGAATAATATTAAATATTTATTATTAAGCTAACTAATATTATATAACTAAAATCTTATTAAAATAAAATATTATTTAAAGATAAATTAAGTTTAAATATTAATTAGAAAGCTAATTAGAAAAAGAGATTAATTTTTTTTTTATTAATATATATTATAAAGCTATATATAAGCGCTTTTTTCTATATTTTAAATATACTTTAAATATTTATAGCTATATATATACGCTCTCTCTTATATTTTATATATTTTAATATTCTTTATATACGCGATATATTTATTAAAGATAATCTTATTAATTTAATTAATTTCTATTTAATTTTATATTTATTAATTATAAAAAAAGCTCTTTATTTTAATATTATAATTTTATTAATTTATTATTTTTAGATATTAAACTATTTATAACTTATAATTAATTAATTTATTTTCTTTCCTTTTTTTATTATAAAGATAGAAGAAAATATTATTTCTTTTTTATCTTTATCTATAATAAATTAATTATTATTTTTATAAAATTAAAGATATTAATTTAAAAATAAGGTTATTTAATTAAAAGCGAAGAATATAATACTTTAATATTTTAACGTTTAAATAAAAGATATTATAATATTATTTAAATAAAAGAGAGTTATATTAATAAGAAAGATTTTAAAATTTAAAAATAATCTTAATATAATAAAAGATTTAATTTTTATATATAAAAGATTTAGATAATAATTAATTTAGCTAATTAAATTATTAAAGTATTTAAATTAAATTTTAATTTTATATTAATATCTAATAAAATTAGTTTAATAATTTTAAAATATTAATATATATTTTTATTAATATAATTAGTAATTAGAATATTAATTAAAAAGATATAATTTTTAATTTTAATATTTAAAATAATATAATAATAAATAAGTAATATTAAAGCGAATTAAATATATATTATATTAAATAGAAAAGCGTTAATAGCTAAACTAATTAGAGTTTTAAATTAATTAAATTAAATATTAATTTTATATTAATATTATTATATATTTTTAAATATATAATTATTAATTATAATATTAATTAGAAAGAATTAATCTCTAATTTAAAATATTAAAAATAATATAATAATATATTATTAAAGTAATATAAGTTTCTATTATAATAAGAAGATAGAATTTATATATTAAATATTAATTTTATTTTATTTCTAATATTTTATTTATTTATATATCTCTTTTAATTTCTTTTTAAATATCTTAATTTTAAGATATTAATTAAATCTTTATTTAGCGTAAACTTAACTTTCTTAATTAATAATACTTAATATAAGATATTAATAAATATATTTTAATATAAAAATAATAATAAATCTTATTTTCTTTTTAATATTAATAATAAAAAATAATAAATATAATAATAAATAAAGATAATATAGATTATATAGAATTAGTTTAAATCTAGTAATAATCGTTAACTTATTTATTAAGATTTAAAAATTAGAAAATTCTAGAAATAAATATAATTTAATAAATATATATTTATTAATTTTAAAAAGTTATATATTATTTATTATTATTATAATAAAATTTTAATTTATTTATTTATAGATTATAAAATAAGTAATATAATAGTATATATTAAATTTAAGAGATATATTAAGAAATCTAATTTAAATAATTTATAATAAATAAATTTAATTAATAATTATAAAAATTAGATATATTTCTAAATTAGATAATATAAATTATTAATAAATAAAATAATAAATAAAATATCTAATTTACTATTTACTCTAGAAAAAATAATATTAAAATTCTCTTATAATATTAGAAAGTCGAAAGCTTATACGCGAAGACTTTTTAAAATAATTTTATCGCTAAATTATAAATATTAATATTTTATTTATAATTATTAATAATTTTAAAATATTATAATTTTTATATTATCTCGATTTTAATATATAATTAAAATTAATATTTATTATAAAGAATTAATTAATAAAAAAAGCTATAGAGCTAGAGATAAGATTATTAAAAAAATTATTAATTAATAATATTAAAATCTCTCTAATTCTAAATTATTAATTATTTTATAATTATTAATTATTTATAATAATTCTAATCTTTTTTATTAATATTAATTAATAATAATATAAGATTTTTATAAATTTTAAATATATTAAAGATAAATATATTAATTAAAAACTTATAAGTATTATTAATTTAATTCTTATAAAATATAAGATTTAAATTTATATATTTAAATTTATAATTAATAACGTTAATAATAATAATATACTCTTTAATAATTTAATTATTTATCTTTTTATTTTTATAATAAATAATTTACTTAATATTAAAGAATTTAAATTTTTAAATTATTTATAATATATTTTTTATATAATATATATTATTTAATTAGTTTTAAAAAAACTTCTAAATAATATTAAAATTATTTTAATAAATAAAAATTTTTAAAAAAGCTAAGATAATAAAGAAGATAAGAATTAAATTTAAATAAATATAATTAATCTATTAATAACTCTAATAAAAATATAATATTTCTTATTATTATTCTAATTATTATATTATTAATTATATTAAAATTTAAAAAATTATTATATATATTAATATTAGCGATTAATATAAAGAGATCTTTTTTATATTATAAATTAAATAACTTTAAAATAAAAATATTTTAATATTAAATAAACGTTAATTTTTTAAAGAGAAGTAATATTATTAAAAATATCTTTTTAAGCTTTTTTAGAATATTAAAACTCGCTAAAATTTAATTTATTAGATATTAATTCGCGCTCTACTTCTTTATATTAATATTATATACTTTTTAAAAAATAAATTAGCTATTTATTTAAAATTAAATAATAAAAAATAATTATAAATAAAAATTATAATTTAGATATTTAAATAATTTTTAATTAATTTCTAATAGATTTAATATTTAATTTAATTTATTAAATTTTTTTATAAATTTATAAAATTAATAAATAAAGAAAAGAAGATTATAATTTATTATATTTTTAATATTTATAATTATCTATTTAATTATATAGATAAAAAGCTTAAAAAATTAAAAAGAAAGAGAGTTTTTAAAAAAAAAGAATTTTTTAAAGCTTTTAAAATAATTTATAAGAAATTAATTATTTATTATAATCGAATTTAATTAAATTTAAACTATTTATATAAATAAATTATACTTTTATATTTAAATTATAATAATATAAAATTAAAAAAATTAAATTAAAAGATTAATATTAAAAAAAAACTATAAATAAAGATTTATTAAAAAACCTTAAAAAGATATTTTAAAATTATTAAAATATTAATATAAGTAATTAATTATAAAGAGCTAAGCGAATTAATTAATTAAATAAAAATATACTTAATTAAATAATAAAATTTAAGATTAAGAATTTAAATAATAAGAATAAATATAATTAGCTTTAATAATATAGAAGAAATAATAAATCTTCTAATTATTATTCTAATTATAATCTTACTTCTAATCTTTATAAAGCTTCTTTTAATAATTTAATAAATCTTTTAATTCTAAAATAATAAAAGAAATTAAAATCTAAATACGCTATAATCGTTTAAATAACTTATAATATTCTTTATTTTCTCGCGAAGACTATTATATATAAGCGATATTTTTTAATAATTAAAAGATATTATAATATTTAAAAATATTATTTATTAGCGATATTTTATATTTTAATAATAATTCTTTATATAAAATATTAAGAAAATAAGTTTAAATAAATTAAATTTAATTTTAAAGAAGATCTTAATATATTAAATTAGATTAAAAGAGCTAATAATACTTTATATAAAAATTTAATTAATAATTATAATAATTATATTAATAAAGATAATAAGCTTATAAAAAGTATTTTAATAAATTTAATATTTATAAATTTATTAAGATATATTATTAATACTCTATAATATATAAAGAAATAATTAATAAGCTTATAATTAGAGAGAATTAATAATAATAAATTTAATCTTAATAAAGAGATTTAAAGTAATCTAAGAAGCGAATTTATTTATAAATAATTAATAAGTTTAATTAGATAGAGATAGATTTAAAATATTTAAAAGAATTAAGATAAAGTAGAATAAAAGAGTAAAATAAAGTTTAAGAGAAGAATAAATATAAAGTTTATTAAGCTTATTTAACGCGTTAAGATAAATATATAAATAAAGATAATTATAGAATTTTATTCTTATAATATTTAAAGATTTAAAATTTAGAATATTCTTTTATATTATAATTTTAAGAAGAAGAATAAAGACGCTTATAGTTTTAATTATTATTCTAATTATTATTATTAATAAAAAGATAAATAGCTATATTAGATTACTCTTTATATTCCCTCTCTCTTAATAAAGAAGAATAAATATATTCTATATATCTTAATCGAATTATTCTATAAATATAGAAATCTTAATTAAAATATTTTATATATATATTATTTTATAATATAATATTATAGATATATTATATCGTAAAATATCTCGTTAAGATCTCGAATTTATATTAGAAAAATAAAATAATATTTAACTCTACTTATACTATATTCGAATACGATATAATATTACTTAATATAAAATATTTTCGTCTATTTTCGAAACTCTTTTAATATTACGATTTATATATCTAAGTTTACGCTATAGTTACCTTTATCGAACTTCTAGATATTTCGATAAAAAGAACTGAATAGACTATTTAAAAAGGGTATATTTGAGATTATAAAGATTGAAGATATCTTTATAGAAGTATAGATATTTAATAATCGTTTTATAAATTAAATTAAGAATAAGAGTATTAAGAAAGTCTTCGAGAAGTCGCGATTAGTAATATAAGTATTTAATAACTCGAAGAAGTATAGAATTCTTACTTAGGCCTCTATTATTTAACGAGTTAATTAATAGCTTATTATCGCTTTATTCTTAACTATTTTATAGCTATCTCTATATTTACGCGATATTACTTAGATATATATATAATCTTAATTTAAATTAGCTAGAGATATCTTTATTTTAGTCTTAATTAAAATAGAATTATTCTTAAAAACGATATTTCGTATTATTCTCCCTCTCTATAGAATTACTAAGTCTAATATCTACTAATTCTAGATATATTATAAATATTATATAGAGAAGCTAAGAATAACCTCGTCTATATTCGATACTTATCTATTATTTAATAACGATATAATAGTAATTATTAGCTTATAAATCGATAACTCTCTTATCGCCGATATTATCGAGTTTATAAATATAAAATTATAAGAACTATACGCCGCTAAACTACTCGCTAAATTATTTAAGAGACTTACTTTAAAATAGCCTCTCGAATTTAATAGATTTATTATTACTCTCGAGAATAATATAAGAATTAATTAACTTAGATAAGCGAAGAAGATTTAATTACTTACGAAATCGTTTATAAAAGAATAGTACGTCGTCTAACGAGCACGAGGAGCATATATCGCTACTATATCACAGTTATAAGCGGCATTCGCCCTATTATATGTCGCCTAGATTATAGAACTTACATACGAGGATGCTTAATACCTAAATCGCTATCTTTCATAGCAAATAAAAAGGAAGAGGCCTTACATTCGTTAAGTTAGATATGACCTCTGGGCTAATTACTAATTCATACCCCGAACCTAGGAATCCTTATCGAATCATACCCCTAATTACTGAATCATACCCCTAGGGGTATAATTCAGTAATTTACCATTACTTGGGGTATGATTCGGTAATTTGCCATTCATGATAAAAATCGCAAAGGAGAAAATTCGCGACCTGGGCCATCCGACCATAGAAAAGAGGAAATACCTTCGATCGTATTTAATGGATAACCTACCAGCTTAAATATCAGACGAAAGCCGAGTGGGTGTTAGCAGCAGCTCCCACGGGGGCCCTGCGACGGCCTACGGGGGCCCTATTTAGGTTTAAATAGAGGTCTGGCTGTCAAGCGCAGACACCCCCGGGACCAGGCTTTTTTTGCGCTTGACAGCCAGACACCCCTATTTAGACCTAAATAGGGCCCCCGTAAGGGCTGCTGCTAACAGTAGACAAAATTTGGCCCCTCAGCCTATCTACACCCAGTCTGTAACTCTTATATATAGTCTTCACTTCTAATAGTCTACATAGCAAGTTTGATAAATTACCGAATCATACCCCAAGCAATTAATCCTTACCGATTCATACCCCAAATTTTAATATAGGGGTATAATTCAGTAATTAGAGATATGATTCGATAAGGATTTATAGTTTCGAGGTATGATTCGATAATTAGCTCTATAACCTCTCTAAGAATCGTAACTTTTACGGATTCGTCATTCGTTAATAATAAAGATCTCTCTTCTCAAATCGGCTATATAATAGCCCTAGCTGACGCTTAGAATAAGGCTAATATCATCCATTAATAATCGATCAAATACTGTCGAGTCACTAGAAGCGTATTGGCCTCCGAACTTTACGTATTATTATCTCTGAAATTCGACGTTATAGCTATTATAAAATCCACTTTAAACTAAATCTTCTCTAATACTCCTTAGAAAAAGATACCTCTCTCTATATATATAGACTTGAAATCTCTATATAAATATCTTATTAAGCTAGAGACGACTTAAGAGAAAAGATTAATAATAGATATTCTATATCTAAGATAGTCGTATAAACGATAAGAGATTATTAAGATTCTATAAATTAGAGGAGATAAGAATTTAGCTAATTTAATAATAAAGAATAAGGGATATAACGCACTATAACGTCTAATAGATATGAATTATTTAAAATTTAGATCTAGAAGGCTAGGTGAAAAGATAAGATACTAATATTAATTAATAGAAAGTCGTCTTAACGTAGTGTTATTAGAAATACACCTAGTATAATCGAATTTATATCCACTATAGCAGAGGGAGTAATTGCGATTATAAAGGTTATGGAGAAGGAATATTAATATATAAATAGCCTTATTTTCTATTTTTTGCCAGTGTTAAAACGACTCAACACTCGCTACCACTAGTACCCATTCGGTCTAGTCATGGATATATGAAGGCATTCTCTATACATAGATATCCTTCTTCCTTAGACATCATTAAGACTACCACATCTAATGATAGATCTCATTATAGCAGTAACTGCATACCCAGGTATTTACCAACAATTCCCATTTTCCTGCAAGGAATCGTCGAAGAAGACACGCAAGAAGCGCTTTTCGGCATCATGTCTGCAGTCGCGCCCGAGAAGAGGAAGCCATCCAATATTTGAGCCAAAGGGAGATCGGGAATGCAAATAAAGCTTTTGTGACTAAAATCATGTGTGCTTAAGACGATGAAGCTTTATCCGGGAGACCAGACTACTAGAGAAGGAGCTCTTGCAGGATGAGTGATTTACGGAGCATGCTGAGAAGCCTGTGAGATGGTGTTCGAAGGAGAAGTGGCAGCAGATGCAGCAATAGCATAAGCAAGCTTCGGGTTTCTGAACTTGGCTCAGCGATCTCTTCGCCGACGATGGGGGACAATTTGAAACCTCATGGATTAGGTCGACCGTCATATCTGCATGTTGGTGTACCACCAGCGCAAACAGTTAGTTTGCTTTTACATAAACACCGCTATGTTCAGATAGGAGCTCTGCTGACGTTCACTGTCCTGGACGGCCACTCAATGGTCAGAGCTGCGAATGATCTTCTCCATACCCCGCGACGGATCAAACTGCGTAAGGGGGACGTAGAGAATGGTATTTTCAAGGGAGATTATGGCTACTGATGAAGCCCGAAATAGATGTATTACGAAATTGGCTTTCAAAGCGCCGGAAGAGATGGTAGATGATGTGAGAACCCAGGTGACTTATTTACCAGACCGCCTCTTTGAGCCACACTACGCCTACAAGAAGGCCATTCTGGCGCCCAATATCTGTGCTCTAAGCTTTTGTGTTACTACTGTACTGTTTCTTCACTCAGAATTTCGATCATCAGAGTCAAACCTTTCGGCCAAGTTGCCCTCCGACTCCAACATCCATGCTCTAGAGACCTTCCCACCCAGTGTGTGTGGGCTAGATATACGACGTGAAGCCTGTGGCAAAAGGACGCTAGTGTGACCAACCATAGCCCATTGCCACTTGACACACCGTCAACATGCCCCCGTAATCCCAACTGAGAGACATTTGGGATTTGAGGTGGAAGTTTTTCCCCGGGCGCACTTGGATGCCAGATCTCGAAGGTTAAACGAATCATGGAAACCAGTGAACGGCGTCAGGCGGCAGGGAAGTCGCCGTGCGCCCGGTCTCCGAGGTGAGTGTAGGCCTCCATGCTTAATTGGCTTTATCACCTCCACTCACGCGGAGGGTAAACGAAAAGTATTCGATCTACGTCCCTACAAAGCGAGAATACTCGGCTTTTCTATCTGCTTATTGAATGCAATATGTTTTTTCAACTCCGAACTGAGATGAAGAAGGAAGTGCTTGCGTCTGTACTCGAGTGTGTGACTGTGCACCGTCTTACATGATGAGCTTTCTTCTATGTACCCACACGGAGGAAGAATAAAGCATCCTACCTATGTCCCTGCAAGGCGAACATACCCCTATTCCTTCTTTATTATTGAGCGTAATCTCTTGTTCCGCTCCGGGCTATGAAAAAGAAGGAAGTGCTCCCGTCACTGCTAAGAAATGTTGATATCAGAATACTTTTTCCAAGCAATTCATCTCTGCTGTTATATGTTACCTGGATCGATCGTGTCTTGTCTATATTGGCAACTTATGTACATCTTCCTCTCTCAGTATTAGCAAAGCTAATTGTGTAGTCCTTTGGCCTGCTGTATACCAGTTGAGGTTTCACCCTCTCTCATAATACCCTGGGACGATTCTGACAAAATTCACGAATTTGTACGCCGCGTACCACGGATGGCATGGAGATATCCATGTGGATATGCAGAGATTTTTTTGTAGAAATGGTAGGTCAATCTTCGTAATGAGAATGAAAGTCACGACTTGATGAAAATCACCAGGGACTTTCGTTCGCTACGGTCCCGGCAAAGTCCTGATCATTCCAAATCATGGTCTGCAAGGTAAGCTTGTCATTTGTTTGAGGGAAAACCCGCGTCTAATTGGAAACTCCACTGGTAGATATATATGGCTTGAAATGCCCAGCAGTCTGCAGTAAAAGTTCAGCTTCTACGCTGATGGTACCCGAAGAGGGAGTCTGGACTACTGCCACTGCTGTTCACCACGAACGCATCCATCATAAGCCAAGACTCGTGTCGAGTATGATGTCCAATGACGCCCTCCGGGCGGCCGGATCTCGTGGGACTCGGTATTTCGACACATTTTGCAGGACTATTTGGGGGAAATAGATGCAAATGGCGGGTTAAACCCCAAAAACATGACTGTTGATTTCAATACCTTCGATTTCAGTTGCTGATTCTGAGCTCACTGCTTATAAGTAGAAGATCTATGATCGCTATCAAGACCGACTTCGTATTTGACTCAAAGATTGGCGTTATGACCGACCCAGAGCTGCATCTTATACTCAACGCTTTAGAAAACTACGCTTGGCGAATGGTTATCTACAAGAAATCTCCATCGCTGACTAGGCTTCATTTGGAGGGCATCTTGGGCTATGTAGGAAGAAACATCCAATCGGGGAATTGAGCGTAATGGGTGCAAACTACACCTTAGCAATGTTGGATGACCAAAATAAAATGGGAGGCGGCCGTCTTTCTCTTTTTCAAGATTCGATCGATTTAGTCACCAAAGCTGCCCTCCTAAGGGCCGAGTTTCCTGCGGAAGGCTTCTTATTAATGCTAGCCGGTTTGGCTCCATCGGAAGACCAAGAAAACATGCACCCGCTCACAATCATGTAGGGTCTGACTGCTCGGCAACGACCGCAAATGCCACGTTTTCTATCTTGCACACGACCGTGAGGCTTACCATAAAGTTGCCGACGACACCAGGACTACTTTCGCAGCTGCTGATGAGATACGTTCGGTTACTCCCCCCCCCACACCCGCCTCCAATGCAGGGTAACTTTCCAAGCCAGAGCCGGCCATGAACTCCTTTGGTATCGGCAGCAGAAATTGCCCCGGGCGGTCCATGGCGCTGCTGAACATCAACCCGTTATCGCACGCGCGAATTGGCTGTACGATGTCCGCCAGGCAGATGGAGACTCGGGCCGCGTGGGAGAGGGGTCTCCTAGAGCGCCGAAAGGAAGGCAGAGTGTAATTAAATTTCAGCCACGGGTAACTATTACGTCGATGAGCGAAGGGCCGTATCTCGTCTTCCAGGACCAGTTTAGAAAAAGATAGGTCATATGTAGTGGCGGCGTGACGGCTTATACGGGTGGATCTTGGCTTCAATAGAGATATATTGGTTTGTTTCCAAGACTTATCTTATACTTAAACACGGAACGGTGGGGTTGAGTGTCGAAAGTTTCGTAGGCGATAAAGCTAACATTGGTTTCTCCAGAAATTAATCACATAGACACCAAAGATTTGAATGATTGGATCATGCGATCAGTCTTCAAGGTTACCTCGAACTCAGTAGGGTCAACCCCGTGGTCTCATCGGTCTAAAGCCTGGACTTTGCTCGGCTCCCTCCAGCCCAAGGATTTAAGTGCCTCGTGTTTGCTGTCATCAACCCTGCCATCTCATCAGCAGACGTATTAGTAAGGTGTCTGACATCAACCTTTTGCCTTTCGCCGGTGATCGTCACAGTCTCCCCCACCTTTTTGCAGCCCTATTCTTCGCCAGCATCCTAACAGCTTCAGCACAGCGCTTGATACAATGCTCAGTTTGCAACAACTTTGGGAGCATCATGAACCACTTATGCGGCGTCCGTTCGTAAAAATACCAGAGCACGATAACGCCCTTCTTCGCCGCCGTCTGCGCAATCACTTTCCCGGAGTCTGCAAGCCGCTCTTGCTCTATCCAGCAGACTAGAAAGAGCCTCCAAAGACATAGACAATCGTGATCTTGTTCTTGACGTGTCCATTTATATCTTTGAACTTCTCCTCTTCTGTGTTTGTGTGAAGGACGTCTACTGAGCTCACATCAGGGCGAGGACCGGTCCACTCAACTGTAACATCCGGGATGGTGGGAATGGTATACTGCTCATCTCCACGACCTAACAAACGTATTGCACTATCAACTAGGTAGCAGATATCGCTTTCCTCGGGCCCAGGGGCCAGAAAAGTTGCATGGCTGACCCAGAGAGGGTCCTTGGTCCCAGGCTGTCGCAATGATCGCTCCCGGATGGCGGAGAGCGGCAAATCCTGGTAAATGCGCGAAAGAGCCGACCTGACCTTCTCAACGAGCGCGGTAATTTCATTGCTGTTGAGAGACGCTATGACCACAATGCTAGCTATAGTGCTAGGAGATTGCGAAGTGAGATACGCGTATCAAAGTCATGAGACGATTTTCGAAAAATGTCGAACTTGAACTACTGAATCATCTTATAAGATAATGCATAAAAGCAGCGGCAGAAATGTGCTGATGTGTGATATCGTTGACACTTTGATGGTAAGCCGGCAGTGAAGCTGACCTGGTGAGCACTTGTTGGTGAGACTATCCGGATGATGCCGTTTGCTTTAGTGTTTCCTTGTGCAGGATAGGATACCTGATGCATTATTGATCCTGCCATGGTCAGTCCGCTTCATCCACTAGGTGACCAGGAGACCTTTCCTGCAGCTGCTGTGAACCATGCATGCACGATAATGCTGTACAGGAACAGTAGGCACCTCCAGTCTCACCCCACACCTGCCTGCCGCAGCAACGATCCGGAACGTCAGCCGACTCGGTTATACTTGCTCCCACGCCCACAGGAATCCCCTTAGTCTCACATGGGGAGCGTAAGGTAGCCTTTTACAGCGCTCCAAGAAGCAGGATTCTCACCGCTGTCACCTACCTTGCACGCATACCCTCACAGGGTGGATTCTCAAGATAGCGCCACTGGTCCCGATTGGCTTTTAGCGCATTTCACAGTAGGTATTCGTCCTTCCGACCTACATAGATCATCAATCATACAAACCAGGTACATATCACAGACGCACTGATACACGTACTTTATATGAGCGACACATCTGACGTCGTATATAACGTAGTGAGTGGGTGTGGAAACTGGAAATTGTATGTACCTCTCCCAGCCTGTCACACATGACAATATCCACCTGAAGCTTTCCAGCTTGGCCCTATCTGATCATTCACAACGCACGACTTTAGAATATTAGCTCCATAGGTCACTTTAAGCGTCATGAGCACTCTTCCGAGCTACCGACCGAATTCATCAACAAAACCCGCCAGCAACTGGAAAGTGCGCGCAAGGTTACACTTTCTACTGTCCAGCGAGCATCCCTGATCGACCCGAATATCAAAGGACCATCCTGGATAAGCCGTACCAGCTTTCCAGCGTCCATGGGCGAAACGGATGGGCCGCAGAGCGTGTTTGAACGAGCCATTAAGGCACTGGGCGGTGGAACGGATCAATACACACAAGACCCTCAATTGAGGATGTTGACGCTCGATGGACCGGTCGTAGAGTAGGGGTGGGAGAAGAAGAGGCTGAGCCCTCAGCTTCAGAGCAGCAAGAGTATCGAGGTCTGATGAAGGATATTAACAGTCCTCTAACCATCATGTACTTCCATGGTGGAGGCTTTATGTTCGTCCTCCCCTCTCTCCTCCACCCGCGGCACGCCTGCATATGCAAGGATTTAACTATTAGCAGAATGGGCACTCCAGGACGGTATCATTAAGTCGTTGCCAGATTCGTCCAATGCACTGGAGGCCGCTGCCTTTCATTTCGATACCGTCTCGCACCTCAACATCATTTTCCCGCTGCCCTCCTCGACGCTCTTGTCTGCTATTTATCTCTCCTTCATCCTTCATCTGGTGCCTTTCTTGAACCCGTTCCTCCACCATCCATCGTCCCCGCAGGAAACAGAGCAGGCGCAAATCTCGCCCTCGCACTCACACAAATCCTCTTGTTTGCCTGCTCCTCGACCCTACTATTCTACGGCACAGAAGTTTCACTCCCTCTACCCGCCTGCATTGCCGTATTAAACGCGTGTCTAGATGTGACTCTCGGTTTCCCTTCCTGGCAATCCAACGCCCTCTTCGACATTTTTTCTGATACCTGGTCCTTCCTCCCACCATGCTATCCCACATGCAAAATCTGGCCTTCTGACCCACCTAGGGCCACGCCTACTGTGAGATTAGCGCGAGGCTTCGCCCGCTCGTCGCGCCAGCCTTAGCACGTAGCTGGAAAGGCGCGCCGGCAACGTGTTTCCCCGGCAGATAGGAACGATTCGCCGACTTGGCGAAACCGGCTGCGGAAAGGGCTGCCCGCCAGGGTGGACAGGTGTGGTATGAAGAGTATGAGGAGATGCCTCCTGTTTTTCCGGTCATGTCTGCTACGTGGCCATGGGCGAAGACCGAGGAGTGGCCGCAGTCGGTGAGATGTGTCCAACGGTGGGTAAATGCATGTAGTGTTTGGGGAGGGTGGATCGATCGGGACGGGTGCGGTGGTGGTTTTAATTGGAGGTGGAGAGAGATTGACCGGATTTGGGGCTGAGGAGGTCACTTCAATGGTTAGGGAGAAGCAAGAGGTGTGGAAGCTTTTTACTGGGCGGGAAATGGCGAGATCGTGGCTTTAGAGGTTGTTCATACCGTACCCAAGCTCTTGGATGTGTCTGAGCGTAGTCTAAGCCTAGCATGTTATGCACCACAGTCCACCTAGTCCCATTCAAACAAAAAGTTGTGTATTTTTAGCCTTAAGAACTTGGTGGTTTCAGCTGACACCGATCTCCCTGTTCGGTGAAGAAAGTCAGATGTGTCCATGATCATAAATGAGGGCTATGTTATTCACTGACAAAAAGCTATGAGATGCTTCATGGACTTACTATTCGAAGATGCCAGTATATCTGAAGTGCGAGCTTCGCTGTCTCAAAGGAGGTCACTTTATGCACCTTTATTCATTCGTGGTTGCTTACTTCGCCGCTATTAAACGAAGTAAACGCCGCTAGACTTCATACATATTCAACAAGCTAGTTCAGGTTACGACGGGCTAGCGTAGCTGATGGATGCTCAGAGCCTTTTGATTTCTCGGATTCATTCAATGCCCGCTGTTGCATGTCGTCGGCCTTCATCTTCTTGCCCTAATCAGCATGATAGCGCCTCAACCATTGAGTGTTAAGTATAGGTATATGTTCGAGGCCTTATGCTTTCACCTTCATCTTCTTGTTTCCATTATCTTACCTTGATCTTGGAACGGTGTGAAAATGGGTCTCCAAAGAGGGCCAACGCCATCATTTCATAACGTGATACTTTGGGTACGTTCTTCGACAACCACAGCGCCAAGGAGGACACCAGGGCGGAGTCACGTGCCAGCCAACAAATCTAGACGCGTCGATCAGCCGCGCTCCCGAATCCTGATGTGATCCCTGCAAGCCAGATCGCGTGGCAGATGATACGTCATTTTCACGCTAATTCTCCTCACGCGTCATGGTCACGATCTCTCCCTCTTCTTATCCACAACAACAACACACTCTCCCTCACCACTCAACATTTCGTGCGACCTGCCAGATATCTACCATCAAGTCAAAACATCAGTACTTTACCATCATCTTCAACAGTACCAACCGCAACCATGACGGAGTGGACCAAGAAGAAGTACAATGAAGCCTACACCGAATACATGCCATGGATAGAAGATAAGGTCCTTGGCTACTGGGGCGAGAACAAGACTAGCTACACCGCCAAAGGTAGGATTACCTTCTCTTCATCTCTCTTCTCCTCTTCCCTCCTCTTTCCCTCTTTCCCTCCTCTTTCCCTCCTTCCCCTCTCCTCATACCCCGCTAACCCCTCTTCTCCAACAGACAAACTCAACACCGACGTCACCGGTGACAAGAACGTCCAAGCCATCCAAGGCGGCATCGCCGAAGGTGTCGGCGGCCAGTTCTCAAGCGGTGGTCTGTTGGGTGGGGTCGGAGACATGACGAGCAAAGAGGGGGTCAACCGCGCCGAGAGGGGGGACCCGGGATTGGACCCGAAGGAGTTGGAGAAGTTGAATGCGCAGAAGAAGCAGAAGGGGTGGACGGAGACGCTATCGATGGGGTATATGGGGGGCAGCAAGTAGGGCGGTGGTTGCGGGGCGATAGAGGTAGATGGACAGGTTGTTGTGGTAATTTGGATGAGATTGATCACTCTTGCTTACGAGCTTGTGCGCGTTGGGCTTTTAGGACGACTGGTCGTTGTGGTGGACTAATGTTGGAATGCTTGTACGTCTGTTTGATTTCAGGGTCATGAACAGGCATGCTCAGAGATATAGCCATACTGTTGATGCTCTACCTGTTGAAGCCTGAAGAGACATTCTGAGCGGCCATTTTCCTGTTGTTTCATTTGTGACTATTAGTTCTATCTGCGTCGTTTGGAATTGTCAAGGTTCTAGTCAGGATGTCCATACTCCCTTCCCAAAACCATATCCGGTACCGCAACATCGCGTCCAAAAGCTTTCGAAAGGTGACGAATTGCCAGTATGATACGCTCATGGCGATCCACATTTCAGACCAGATGTGGCAAATGGCCGCTCTAATATGGCAAATCCACGGCTATAGATCGTGATCACATGTCATCCAAAGCTCAGCAAAGATAGAATTTGACAAGCGTCCATGAGCTCTCCCTGCACAACTATGCCCATCTCGTTTCCAATCGAGCGGGAAGACCATCTGACAAGAGTCACACTCCTCCAAAGCGCCATTTCTCTGATTGAGGAAGGCCCAAGAGAGAACTTCACTTTCGAACCGTCATTTGCGCCACCAGGCTATGGCGAAAAAAAGTCCGACAGCTACCAATACGGCTACGAAAAGTTTCCGCAAAATCGACATCGGATCGTAAGAGCTGTCCGATCGGGGGGAGGGGCGGTGCGTAGGTAAGATCGCGCGGGTCTCATGCCTCCGCGCTTCACGCCTTTGGGCAAGGTATCGGTCCACTTCCGCTGCTGCACCCTCGCGCGAGCGAGCCACGGCTTGCAGAGTCGAGGTCGCCGTCGGTGCTCGGACCAAGTATCTCGCGGGCTCTGAAATTCGGCGCGGTGGCACGGTCGGTCGGTTGATGGAGCCGTATTGGGCGAGGCTGTTTGCTTTCATGGACTCTAGAAGATCCCACCCGGGCGAATAGGTGGTGGATGGATGGAGGGGGCTTTGGGGCGCAACTGATGTTCCGCGTCCCAACGGGGCCTCTGAACCAATGTACTCGAGCAATTTTGCAAATGAGTCTGGCCTGAGTCTGAACCGTTCACCCGTCCTTTGCTCTCGGTAGTGGCGCTGCAGCAGCGCCCATTCGATCTGACGGGGGGACTCGGTGTTGACATAGCTCATTTTACGAAGTTCGATATCCTGGTCAAGAAAAAGTAGGATGCCGTTGTCAGGGTGGACAGGAGAGGGGTGTATTGGAAGGTGAGAGGCACGAACACGCGGTATGGAAGAGTGTTCATTAAGACTCTTGCCACCGAAAGAGGTGAGCTATCACAGTTAGTATGCGCCGAGAACATAGTGCTTCCAACTGAATCATTGGAGACTTACAATGAGCACAACAGCCTTTCTTTCGCGCTGGTCAGTGGAGAGAATCACGACAGGATGGTCAGAGCAGCCATCGGGGATTTCAGAACCCGAAAGCGAAAAGGGTTCGTCATCTCGCGGTTTTGGTAAATAGGAGAGTTGGCCAGGGATAAAGACTTCTGCTTCAACGTTAATTGCAGTAGGCATTGGCAAGGCTTCGGGCTCTCGATAACAGTTGGCGCAGAGTTAAATGGGATTGAAGTAAAGAGCAGCATTTGTTATATAAGTAAATGAGATATATTCGCTCGTTGAGAGTATGACTTGGCTATTTGAGAAACATGTTTTGGCATCCGAGCGCCCTGCCCCACCTGTGGCCGAGGCATCCTGCAGCAACCAATCATCGAGTGCACTCATGACGTCGCAGAGTGGCTCGTAAAAAGAAGCGCTCGCAGTACATCAGGGTTTGGAAGAAGACGTGGAGAAATCATCACCAAGACTTTCAATGAAGAAGCTTTACGCTATGTTTCCCAAGCGGCGCTTTGCACCTAGCTTTGTATTTTTGTCTTCTTGTCTACCTCAGTAGGGGTTTCGATACCTAATCACTCGACATTGATAGGTCTAATCTTGTAGCTGATTGGGGTGGATTGGTACTAGTACCTTGCATTTACTCTGTTTCGCACAGAGTACATGTTGGCAAATGAATAATAGACTTAGAATCTCACGCTATCACACTTGCGTCGTCGATTAATCTTTCTCCGTTCCTCAAAACCGTGACAATATCCGGGCCAGTGATTTTGATTTTCTTTTCTTCCAACGTCTAGAACTTTTATATAGATCTTCATACTCTATCGATCTAATGTTGTATCAGATACAGTTTTTATGAATTGATATATGAATTTAGAGGTAGCTAGGTAAGATGGTTTCGCGATTAGCCAAATACTTGTAGCCCAAGCTACTGAAACCTTATGAGGCCTTTTGTATCTTTGCGCCCGGGCCGTTTTCCGAGCCTCTTCTGTCACGCGCTTGACAGCACGCGCATTGGCGCAATCTTGCATCTCCATAATGTTGATAGAGTTGAGACCATATAAGGTACCTCTGATGGGCCAAGCCTTCTTCCAAGCCTCCGTGATGAGCAGCCAATCTGCCAGGCGGAGTTATGGCCATAGAAATGTGAAGGGTTTTGGACTGACCCACCAGTCCCAAGACACTGTGAGACGTGGTCCCAACCTCAAAAGAAGCATGTGTTCGATGTCATAATCATAGAAAGGTATGGTGTACAAGTCAGTTGCATCGGTCTTGCGCTTAAGGCCAAGACTCGTGACCTTCGCTTGCAAGGCAAGAATCTGCAGCCAGCCATTGGCTGCTAGGCTCCGAATCACTCCCACACGAAAAGAGGGGTTTCCTTGGTACCTGGGCCTGCTTTTCGTAGCGGTGGCGGCCTACCCTGCTAGCCAGGTAAGCCTTATCAATGAAATAAGATATATTCGTCAAGAAAGCGATGCTATCCCTTTCCTTGTGCTCGGGAGGGCCACGCTAGTAGGAGGGGATTAATGTAGTTCCGGCCGTCTTGGCATCAAAACTGTAGTTAAAAATCGAGCCCGCCAACTAGGAAAGCAGCTATCTATACCCATTAGACCCACTTTATGTATAACATTAGATCAAACGCGGGTCACCTAATTAGCCTGTATCGCTTAGATCTTAGATTACTATATATTGGGATTGTAATTAGAGAGCTTTATTTCATGGCTGCGTCACCCAAATTTCTTATACAAAACCCGAAACCGAAGTTCTGCCGCTTTTTTATAAAATGACAATTATGTATAGCTTCAAAATATCTTCATGTAACAACTACATATTCAATCGTAGAGTGCTATAGTCATATCGCACAAATCGCAATATTATTTAGAGTGAAATACATTACTTAATAATGAAATCTGAGTCTGACGTCTAGATTAGCCAATTGATAACCCCGTCTTGCTCCCTCCAATAGCGTGGCCCTCCCAAGCACGAAGAAAGGGTAAAGGCAGCCTTTCTTAAACGGCGCAGGAAAATACCAACGCAAATATTTCGCGGACCGTTGAAGCGGGCCGGTGAACTTCGTTCCTCGCCCACCCTCTCCAACGTCTCGTCTTATTCCCTCTGACTTGCATCAAGACGCAATAATATATCGCTCAGCCCTACCCCCGGCAGCCGAGTCGAACTAGCTGAAGTCCTTTCTCAAATAGCAGTTATACTGCCGGGCGCGTCGCTTGCGATATCGATTAGCTGAAGGGAGTACATTTCCCCACTCACGGGAGTGAGTGAATATTGGCATATACTTGAGTTACCACCTCAATATCCGAAATCCACACTCTCTCATAGGTCGCTTACATTTCAGCGTCGCAATCGATTCTAGCTCTTTACCTAAAGCTCTTTCGTCCACGGTGGAGAAGGAGGATAGCTAAAGGATTCTTCAAAGGAAAAGCCCCTGACAGCGAGCGTGAGTCTATCGAAACTGACGTGAGCCGGGCTCAATCGCCCGGAGCGTTCCTCTACCTAATCGAGTCCTCCACCCTCCCGCTCGTTTCGGGCGCAATCCTCATGCGTGAAATCTTCAGCCTGGTCCTATCATGCATGTGCCCCACCATCTCCGCAAGAATGCAGGAAAGACAAGCTGGATTGCCCTATTTCCCATTTTGCAAACAAATCTCCTTAGATTTTCCTCTCCTCGCAATTCGCTTTGGTGTGATGGAATTACCTTCCTCCTGCTTTCAAACCAAGTGACCATTCAAAAGATTCATGCCAGACGAGATGAACTACTCAGCCTGGCCGGCTCTTGCTCCGCCTCCCGGTGTACTTTCAAACTTCACTGATCCGAAGACTTTGTCGACTAGTCTCGTAACCGACAACGCTATCTTTCTCTCCTTGATGCTCATAGTCGTGGGAATTCGACACTATTCTCGGGCTTTCCTGTCGCACGCCGTAGGATGGGATGACTGTAAGTGCCGAATGAAGACCTTGTGCAGTACTGGGCCTACGATCTTGAGATATGTGTCTTCTGGCCGCGGTGAGTCTTTTTGAGAGATACCGCAACACACATTCTGACAGGTCCCATTAGCTTTGCTCAGCCGCCCATACTTTCATGACTCTCTGCAGTGAATACTTCCGCTCTGAATATGAGACGCCGCTGACACACAGAAAGTCATTCAATATGGATATGGGAGGCATCTGTGGGACATTCGCGCAATCACTCTGCTTCCGTCTCGACTGAAAGTAAGAGACTCGCAAATGGTACGCTCAGTTTGAGGCTGCCCGCCGCTAATACGGAATCAGCAAATGGGCTCCATGGGCATCATCGGATCCGCCTCAACATTGAGCATTAAAATATCGATCTTCTTACTCTATCTCCGCCTTTTTCGTGTGAATCAACGGTTCAGGTACTGGGTCCATTCCGGCATGCTCTTCTACATCTTATATACGGCAACTTATTGGCCGTTCCAAACCGCCAGCATAATTGAATGCAATACGCCACAGAGTCTGAACATCGCAATCTGTGCCAACAGTGACATTACTACCGTTGTAATTACCGCGATCAATGTCGTGACCGATTTTTATGTTCTCGCTTTGCCTATTGGAATAGTCGGACGACTTAATGTTAAACGTACCAAGAAACTTGGCCTTAGAGCCGTCTTTCTGTGCGGTCTTATGTATCCACCCCTGCTCATACTACTAGACCATTGGGGTCTTTGGCTAACCTCCTTCGAATAGCGCAAGTCTTGCAAACGTCGCAAAACTTATTTATGCGACTTTGCATCTCAATGACCAAGATTCCGCTGCATTAACGACTGAATTCGCGTGAGTCACCCTTCCTGGCTGTTCCATCCAAGGGTACTGACACCACAAGTATCGTCGAGATGAACCTTGGCACCATCGCGGCCTCTATGCCAGCACTGCCGCAATTCTTTGCTAAAGCCCGGATTTTCCATGCCTCCACTTATAGCTTTTTGCATCGCTTACTCAACAGACGTGACCCGTCATCCCTCTCCTGGTTCGGTCAGTCATCGAAAAATCTGGCTTCGGGGTACCCAGAAAGGCAGCGTGGTCCTGCTGTTCGAGGTGAGAACCAGACTGAACTACAAAGCTTGCCCGATGTACGAGCATACAGTGATACACGAGGACCGACGTGAGTCATGATGACGTTGCCCTCGGCGGATCTCAACGATTGATAAGCTGAATCCTAAAGCTATTATGTCGCGCGCATTTTTAATGCTGGTAAACTTTGTATCTAATGGAAAGGGGTGGCGGTGTCCTAGAACCTCAAAGACATCATATAGGGTTTCCATTTCGCGCTGTCTTTCGGGCTTTCTTCTGCGCACATGTCTCGCTTCGCGCTGCGATATTCCCCTAGTGCTTGTTCCACCTGGCGTCTTCCCACTCAAATTGCTCATATTTAAAGTAGAAAGCCCGCGGTCGACGATGTGTCCCATGGTTCCCAAAGTCGCCAGTAACAGATCGCGTTAAGCCATCGTGAAACTCGTTGCGAAACGGAGAACAAAAAGCAAGATCGATCAACCAATCCCAAGATACACTCAAAATCCGACCTAGGTCAAAGACAAGCCGACGTGGTCTGTCATACAACATCGAAGATGAACAGGGGTAAGTAAGTTGCTTTTGTGCGGCATGTTCTATTTTCTAAACCTGGAGGTAAACTAGGATATCGTATCCTCCGCTCGCTAAAACCTGCAGCCACTTTTCGCCCACCGTTCTGGCATCATATGGAGCCTTGGTATTCGCGAAGAGCTCGTCAGGAGTGTTCTATTTCTTGAGAGAGCCCGTGGATAGGTTTCTTGGCCATGGTCCGAATGAGCGTCAGCTGTGGCCCACAAGGGTGCATGGAGATTCAATCCGTGGCGTAGCAGTGTTCGAAGAAACGGCTCCCGTTCTGGCGAATTGGCCTAGCACGGATTTATCTTGTTATTCTTATAATACTGGGCGTACTGCAACCACATGTACTCCGCGCCTTCCAGCGATCCTTCGTGGTAATCAAACACGGGGCAGAAAGCCAAGTCGTCATCATCTGCAAATTGTAGGAGCATTCTAAGGTGTAAATCTTTCGCTTCGTAGTTCCTGCGCTGTCACACCTCGATGTGTGGAACCCCACTACTCTGAATGGTTTGCTATTGACCGATATAGCGAGTTCACCTTCGGATCTGAAAGGCTACTTACATATTGGGCCATAAGATGGTGGGCTCAGATTCTCGGCCTTATTGAAGCAGCCAAGAGCACAAATCGGGCCTGTGCACCCCGCGGCGACCTATGTAGGAGTAGCTCCCATTTGACCCGGTAGTATGAAGCATGTTATAGTCTGACATGAAAGAGGGTGAATTCATATTGATCTACTGGGAACGGCGATAGTTGTCCATTGGTGAATGCGGTTTGTAGTCTTTGAATGTCGCCGTTTCTACACATGTCCTCTGCTTGTAATAGAACTGGCGATAAAGAGCTCATCACAGGATATGTTCTTAGTGACCTTGAGACTCGGCCGAAAGAATCTGGCACCCGTAGCTCCAAAGCGTCTTTCAGGAAAGATGGTCTGATAGAAGAGATACTATCCTCATATACAGAGGTCCTCCGCCGATCTTGAGAATTGCCAGTGAGTTTTGACTTAGCGTCAACAATGATATTGCACAAAATAGCTTGTTATCATACTTCACTCTTTTTGTGTTTGACTGTGAAAGAACTAGCTCCTTTGAATTCCACCAGAGGCGGATGTGATGCCGCTGGGGTACCACAGTCTTTCGAATGGTAGACTGTAGATTCCTTGTTTGACCCAAAACATCAACGTGGGACTTGATGTCCTGCTCCAATTCTGTGACTTACAACTCGGCTGTGCAAGTAGCGGAATCCTATAAAGGACCAGCACAAGTGATTTGGATTTGATGTACACTCAATGACTTTTAGTACTCTTCACCTACGTAAGCTTCTGGATACTTACTCAAGATTGTTTGAATTGATCATGGGAGCGGTCAGCAAATCCCACGTAGACTCTCTGAGCTGAATCTGGAATTTCCGAATCTGATCCTTCTCCGTCAAAAGTTTCATGGCCGCCAATCTCCTTTGCATGAGGCTTTGGTAGTTCAAGGAGATTGTGAACACGTCCACTAACTTTGCAAGCACTCCAAATCTGCTTTCGCAGACTTTCATTGCGCTGCTGATGCGCTGCGAATTGGGTAAAAGTGCACAAGAAGTCTGTTGATGAACGAAGGCCTGGACTTCTGCCATGTTTTGCTGTACCTGGTCGAGAGTCAGCAATCTCAAGTAATTCTCTTCGTGCATCGTGAAGGCTGCGTACGAACTTGCTGATATCGTAGGCAGTTGCTATGAGCTGGACAATGCAGAAGCGCCAGATATGGCATCCATAGCACTATCGTGAAAGTACTCAGACTACAAGTAGTAGTCTTGTCTGTCTTTGGAAGGGAGATCGATGTTCGAGAGAACGTGGAGGGGATAACGCTGCGCTGAGGCATTTGATATTGAAATTACCAGCAGAGCGGCTCTTTTGCCGGTACGACATTCTTGACTTAACAACAAACAGATGAGCGATAGACAATTGCATCCTGATTCGGCAAACCAGTGTCGTGGGATCTACCCATGCGCGGCAGCCACTCATCATCGAAAACGAACCCGAATTTGCAGAAACACTACCTCCTTCAGGAGAAGTGACCATGTATAAATCCGTACTGTGAGCATCTTCGAGGGCAGAAAGCACACAGCCTGCCAGGCCACGTTACCGAAAGCACAACGGATTACGCCAGCGCGAGAGCCTGGTACGTCATGGAACGACAGACTTGATGCACATGATTCATTCAGAAGGGGTGGAACTCAAGGCTGAAAGTAATTGACGATGCTCTCCCGACTAACGAAGAACGGAGTGGTACTGCGTATAAGGTCGAAAGAAACCAGAAATTTGATTTGCCTTTTCAAGACAACTCGTCCACCAATAGGAGGATGCCGAGAGAGGGCAACCGGAAATCCAAATCGGAACACTAGAGTCTAAGGTCATGTATCTTCGGATCCATCCCGACGAGATGCTCATGGATTGATTTGGTCAGCCGAAGTGTGGTGCTGCCCAAATAAATCCTGCTCTGACAACAGGATGAACTGAGCCCAGCGCCAAATTACCCAGTCAGATCTATTCCCTGGCTGCACTTTCCTTTCAGCACCTCCTGGGATTCATTAGTTGCTGCAAAGTATCTAGGTTCCAGCTCAGCTCACATAAAGGTCAGGCCGGAATCCCGCTTTGATTGAGAGGAATAAGCTACGAAAGAATGACGACTTTGGGTAACATGGGAGATTGAAGCAAGAGTCATGTATAGATGGTGAAAGCCCCAGTGATAATCATACAGTTCAGGCGCGGTCCCCAAAAAAGGGTGACAATCATCACAAGGTTTCCCTAGATATTGTCATATGTGTTACCTGCAAGGAAACTTTTTTTCTATGCACTTATACCTTTTTACTGAATATCGTTATGACAAGAAGAGCGAATCTGTCTTGGTCGACATCCCAAAAATATGCGCAAATGAAAGCAAAGGTGAGATGATAGGGCTGCTAGCGCCGATCTGGAGACAGACTTGGCGCCCAGTCTCGTACCAATTGGTGCCCGCCTTTTACTTCTCTCGACGCTTTGACTTTCGAAGCAAATCACTTCGGCTCGACATCCAGATGGGAGACAGCGGGGGAGGCACCGAGGTCACATACGATTCGCTGGAGCATGTCCTGAGGAATGATACCAAGGTCAAAGTCGCCGGCATCGACATCGATGGCGTCCTCCGCGGCAAGCTCATGTCCAAGAAGAAGTTCCTGGGGATCGCAAAAGATGGCTTCGGCTTCTGCTCCGTCATTTTCGGCTGGGACATGCACGATCAGACATACTTCAAGGAATTGAAGATCAGCAATGCCGAAAATGGGTACCACGACATCATTGCCGTGCCGGACTTGAGCAGCTTCAGGAGAATACCTTGGGAGGACGATGTGCCCTTCTTCCTCGTCAGCTTCCTTGATCCGGACCATCGAGGTCCAATCAGTGCCTGTCCGAGAGGCCTGCTCAAAACCGCGGTCGAGAAGTTGGAAAAGCAAGGCCTGGGGGCGATGGCTGGAGGTGAGAGATCTGGACCCACTACGGATATCATTGTGCACAGGAAGTCCTGACTTTGTGCTGCCGGACTCCGCTGACCTGGCACCCGATAGCTGAGTACGAGTTCTTCCAGTTCAGAGCGCCTGTCAACAACGCGATAGATCCCAAAGAACGCAACTCGTCCTCTACCGCAAAGTTCCTCCAGGAGAACTCGCACAACGCGCTTCCACCTCTCACAGAAGGCATGTTTGGCTACAGCCTGACGAGGCCAGTCCATAATCAAGAGTACTACTATGGCATCTACGACGCTTGCGAGAAATTCGGGTGCGGGATTGAAGGGTGGCATACCGAAAGTGGTCCTGGAGTCTTTGAAGCAGTATGGAAGCCTTCTATTCAACATAGACCCCGAGCTCATGATTATACCAGGCCCTCGAATTTGGGGAGGTCAAGCAGATGGCGGATAAAGCTGGGCTGTTCAAGTCGGTGATGCCCGGAGGCCCTCCACATTCCCGCACTGCTAAGAACCATGCAGATACGTCGTCAAATCCTTGGGCAGTAAATTTGGCATCACCCCCTGCTTCATGGCCAAACCCCCGAGAAGGCCTTCCTGGCAATTCTGGCCATATGCACCTGTCGATCGTTGACAAGTCAGGCAAGAACATGTTCTATCGTGGGTCGAAGGATCCCCACCCTCCATATCAGGACCTTGAATACCTCTCTGATATGGGACGTCACTTCCTAGCTGGTCTATTAGATGGGTTACCAGATGTCATGCCTATTGTTGCGCCTACCATCAACTCTTACAAGCGACTCGTCGAGAACTTCTGGGCCCCTGTGACCGTATCGTGGGGACTGGAGCATCGAGCTGCTTCAATACGACTGATAGCGCCACCGACCGCAAGTGCAAAGGCTACGAGGTTCGAAGTACGTGTTGCCGGCGCGGACGCCAATCCCTTCCTCGTGCTGGCAGCCATTCTCGCCCTCGGTTGGCGCGGCGTGGAGAAGAAGCTGGAGATCAAAGTGCCGCCTCTGGGCAAGGGGCAGAATGTTGGAGGTGCATCAGATCAAGGGGTGCGCCTTGCAAAAGGATTGAAGGAGGCTACGGTGCAGATGATGAGGCGGGAGAGTGTGGCCAGGGAAGTCTTTGGGGATGAGTTTGTGGAGCACTTTGGAGGCACGAGAGAACATGAGATCAGGCTATGGGACGAAGCCGTCACTGATTGGTGAGTGTAGCATGCAAGAGGCTTGCACAAGTGCTGACACAACAACGCAGGGAATTCAAAAGATACATTGAGACGGTTTGAAGACGAGGTGTTAAGCCAGTTGTTTGATCAGTCCGGTCTCTCTGGCTTCTGATTTTCTTGGGAGTCGTGGAATCCATGTTTGGGTAGTTCAAGGCTCCGATGATACCCTGACAGGCGTCCAGGCGACCAATTGATAAGTAGGTACTTTGTGCGAAAAAGATCGAACGGTGCGCGACATGAAGCTTGATGC
>NW_023501172.1:0-66853 GCF_014066305.1 Letharia columbiana | reverse complement strand
ATTTTCTTAAAAGTTTACTTTTATTTTAATTGCGATATATTAATATATCTAACTTTATATTTATTATAGACTATAGCGTAGTTAATAACTAAGATATTAACTTTCTTTATTTTCTTAATTAATTTCTTCTTAAATATAAATATATTTATTCGCTATCGCGATTTCTTAATATTTTTATTTTTATTAAATTTATTCTTCGCTTTTTATTTTAGCTAAAAACTTAATTATTATTTAATTAATCTATATTAAGACTCTTTAATATTATTATTATTATTAATATTTAATATTTATTATAATAAATTATTAAACTTAATATTTTTTATTTTAATCGCTATAAAAAGATAAGTTAATAGATATATATAAAGAAATTAAAGAATTTATATAAATATCTATAAATACTAAATTATACTTAATTTTAATTAATACTTATTTTATTAAAAAGTGTATTAATTCTAATAAGTATCGAAGTTAGAAATAAAGAGTATATATATTATATACTATTTTAATTATAGTTTTTAAATTAAAAAAATAATTATTTATATAAAGAAAAGAAAATAAAAATAAAATACGCGAAAATTTTAATAAGTTATAATAATTTTATTTTAATTAAATTAGATAAGAATAATTATTTATTAACTCGCTCTTTTAAATATCTTATTTTTTTAATCTATACGAATTATAATAATAATTATAAATATTATAAAAATAATTAAGATTATATTAGATAATAGTACTTAATAAACGTAATTCGCTTAAACTTAAATCTTTAAAATCGAAGAGAAAATATATTATTTATTAATACTTAAATTAAGCTAGATAATATAAAATAATCTAAATATTTAATATACGCGATAAATATATAAGCTTTCCCTTCTCTCTAAGACTTTCTTTTTTATATTAATTTTTCTTTTTATAAGATTATCTTCTTTATATCTTAGACTTCTATTTAAATAACTTAATATTATTATAGTAATATCTAAAGTATAATATAGATATTAAATTATATATTTATTTTTTATTTATTAATAACTTTAAATTAATATATAAATAAGTCGCGTAAAGAGCTTAATTTATATATATTTAATTTATTATTAATAGCTTCTCGAAAAAGTTAATATTATTTTAGATTATATAAGATAATAATCTATTTAAAAGCGTTATAGTAAAGCGTTTATTAAATATTATTACTATTTTAATAAATATCGCTGTTACTTTAATAAATATCGCTATTACTTTAATAGATATCGTTTTTATTTTAATAATATTAAAGTATTAATAGAAACTAGATAGTATATTTTTCTAACTATTATTATTTTTATTATATATTATTAACGCGAGCTATAGCTTAAACTTTATACGAGATTTATTATTATTAAATTTTAATTAATTTTATAATTTTAAAGCTTTTCTTTTAACGCGTAGTTCGTAAGATTTTATATTATATATATATTATATTATTTAATTATTATTTTTAAAATTTTACTTTTAAAAGATAACTCTATATTTTTATAATAAATAAGATATTAAATAGAATAATTAATAGAATCTAATTTTTTATTTATTAGCTAATAATAAATCTTATAACTTATATATCTAATTACGTTTAAGATTATAATTATAATTATCTTTATAATTTAAATTAATATAAATTAAAACTTTCTATTAATATATAGCTTTTTTTAAAAAATTTATATAAGCGTAATTAAAGATTAATATTTTTCTTTTAAATATTAAACGCTTAGCGAGAAGTATTAGAAGATTTATATTTAAATATTTAATAACTATATATTAGAATTTACTTACTTTAAATTCTAGATATAAATATCTTTACTTCTAAATAAGATAAAGAAGTTATAAATTTAAAATCGAATATTATTAAAGGTTATCTACTATTTTCTATTATATTTTAACTATTTATAATTATTAATATACTCGCTAATAAGAAAGATATACTATTACTATATAAATTTAATCGCGATATTAATAATAATTATTAAAACTAAAACTATTAGATGTAGAAATATCTATTAATAAGAAAGATATATTATTATTATATAAATTTAGTCGCGATATTAATAATAATTATAAAAACTAAAGCTATCGAATATAGAAATACCCGTTAATAAGAAAGATATACTATTATTATACGAATTTAATTATAATATTAATAATAATTATCGAAATTAAAGCTATTAAATATAAAGATATCTATTAATAAAAAAGGCGTATTATTATTATATAAATTTAATCGCGATATTAATAGTAATTATAGAAATTAAAGCTATCGAATATAGAAATACTCGCTAATAAGAAAGATATACTATTATTATATAAATTTAATCGCGATATTAATAGTAATTATAGAAATTAAAATTATTAAATATAAGGATACTCGCTAATAAGAAAGATATATTATTATTATATAAATTTAATCGCGATATTAATAATAATTATAGAAATTAAAGCTATTGAATATAGAGATATAACTTTTAATTTAATATAGATTTTAGGATAAAAAGCCTCTTTTACTAGAGTAATAGCATTTTTATAAATATATATCTATATTTAAATTAATTTAAGAAGTTTTATTTTATAAATATAAAATATATAAAGTTATTAAGTTAAATATAATAGTTAAATATTATTAATTAAGCGTAATAAATAGAATAATAATTAGAATATCTTATTTTTAACTTAGAATAGTTTTTCTTTTATTTATTATATATTTTCTTTTTATAAAAACTATATCTAGACTTTAATAATATTATATTATTACTTATAAACTTATATCTTATTATAATTATCTAAGAAATTATATATCTTTTAATTATAAAGTAATTCTTTTTATATAAAATATATATAATTAAATCGCTAAATATTAGTTAATAATTTTCTTTATTTATAATTACTAAAGAGTAAGTTATATTATTAAAATTACTCGCTAATTTTACTTTTATAGCTTCTTAAAGTATATATAGTATAGAGAATTAAATTCGAAGTAAATTAATCGATTTTAAAGTTATATAAATTAAGATCTTCTTTATTATCTAAGCGAATACGATTTAAAAAATAATTAAATTCGTTAATTTCTATAATTCGCGAATTTTCTTTAATATATAAATTTTAAAGTCTAATTAATAATAATATAATTAGCGCGTATAATTAACTTACTATTTAATTTAGATATATATAATTAACGTAATTATATACTTTTCTTATTTATAGCTATACTTTTTAAATTTCGCGTATAATCTTCTAATTTTTATCTTCGCGAAGTCTTATCTTTACTTCCCTTTAATAATTTAGATAAACTTAAATTAATAGTTAATAAATTATTAAGAATTTTTTAAGTTTTTATAATTATCGAGTTAATAGCTTTAATAGATAATAATATTATATATTAACGAATTATAATTAATATTATAATTAATTATTATATTAAGAGATATAGCGCTATTAAATATATACTTACTTTATAAAAATAATATTATTAATTTAATTTAACTATAGAATATAGAGAAAATAATTTTATTTTTTTTAGATATAAATAATATTATAATAAACGAGCGTATTATAATATAATTATTATAATAATAAAAAGAATTTTTAAAAAAGAAGATAGATTAGAAAAGAATAATACTAAGTATTCGTTATTAAATTAATTAATATTATATAACTAAAATCTTATTAAAATAAAATACTATTTAAAGATAGATTAAGTTTAAATATTAATTAAAAAGCTAATTAGAAAAAAGATTAACTTCTTTTTACTAATATATATCGTAAAGCTATATATAAGCGCTTCTTTCTATATTTTAAATATACTTTAAATATCTATAACTATATATATACGCCCTCTCTTATATTTCATATATATTCTATATATTTCGATATTCTTTATATACGCGATATATCTACTAAAGATAATCTTATTAATTTAATTAATTTCTATTTAATTTTATATTTATTAATTATAAGAAGAGCTCTTTATTTTAATATTATAACTTTATTAATTTATTATTCTTAGATATCGGGTCGTTTATAGTTTACGATTAATTTATTTATTTTCTTCTCTTCTTCTATTTTAAAAATAAAAGAAGATATTATTTCTTTTCGCCTTCGCCTATAACGAACTAGTTATTATTTTTATAAGATTAAAGATATTAATTTAAAAACGATATTATTTAATTAAAAGCGAAAAACGCGATATTCTAATATTTTAACGCTTAAATAAAAGATATTATAATATTACTTAAATAAGAGAGAGTTATATTAATAAGAAAGATTTTAATACTTAAAAATAATCTTAATGCGATAAAAAATTTAATTTTTATATATAGAAGATTTAGATAATAATTAATTTAACTAATTAAATTATTAAAGCGTTTAAACTAGATTTTAATTCTATATTAATATCTAATAAAATAAATTTAGTAATTCTAAAATATTAATATATACTCTTATTAATATAATTAATAATTAAAATACTAATTAAATAAATATAATTTTTAATTTTAATAATTAAAATAGTATAGTAATAAATAAGTATTAATATTAAAGTAAATAAAGTATATATTATATTAAGTAGAGAAGCGTTAATAGCTAGATTAATTAGAGTTTTAAATTAATAAAGTTAAATATTAATTCTATATTTAATATTATTATATACTTTTAAATATTAATTCTATATTTAATATTATTATATACTTTTAAATATATAATTATTAATTATAATATTAATTAAAAAGAATTAATCTCTAATTTAAAATATTAAGAATAATATAATAATATATTATTAAAGTAATATAAATTTCTATTATAGTAAGAAGATAGAATTTATATATTAAATATTAATCTTATTTTATTTCTAATATTTTATTCGTTTATATATCTCTTTTAATTTCTCTTTAAACGTTTTAATCTTAAAATATTAATTAAACCTTTATTTAGCGTAGACTTAGCTTTCTTAATTAACGATATTTAATATAAAATATTAATAAATATATTTCGATATAAAGATAATAATAAATCTTACTTTTTTTTAATATTAATAATAAAGAATAATAAATATAATAATAAATAAAGATAGTATAGATTATATAAAATTAGTTTAAATTTAATAGTAATCGTTAGCTTATTTATTAAAGTTTAGAAATTAGAAAATTCTAGAAGTAAATATAATTTAACGAATATACGCTTATCGATTTCGAAGAGTTATATATTATTTATCGTTACTATAATAAGATTCTAATTTACTTATTTATAGATTACGAAATAAGCGATATAATAATATATATTAAGTCTAAGAAATATATTAAAAAATCTAATTTAAGTAATTTATAATAAACAAATCTAGTCGATAATTATAAAAATTAGATATATTTTTAAATTAGACGATATAGATTATTAATAAATAAAACGATAAATAAAATATCTAGTTTACTATTTACTTTAGAAAAGATAATATTAAGATTCTTTTATAATACTAGAAGATCGAAAGCTTATACGCGAAGACTTCTCGAAATAATTTTATCGCTAAATTATAAATATCGATATTTTATTTATAATCGCTAATAATTTTAAGATATTATAACTCTTATACTATCTTAACTTTAATATATAATTAAAATTAATATTTATTATAAAGAATTAATTAATAAGAAAAGCTATAGAGCTAGAGATAGAATTATTAAAGAATTTATTAATTAATAATATTAAAGTCTCTCTAACTCTAGATTATTAATTATTTTATAATTATTAATTATTTATAATAATTCTAATCTTTTTTATTAATATTAATTAATAATAATATAAGATTTTTATAGACTTTAAGTATATTAAAGGTAAATATACTAGCTAGAAACTTATAAGTATTATTAATTTAATTCTTATAGAATATAAGATTTAAACTTATATATTTAAACTTATAACTAATAACGCTAATAATAATAATATACTCTTTAAAGATTTAATTACTTATCTTTCTATTTTCGTAATAAATAATCTACTTAATATTAAAGAATTTAAATCTTTAAATTATTTATAATATATTTTCTATATAGCGTACGTTATTTAACTAGTCTTAAAAGAACTTTTAAATAATATTAAAATTATTTTAATAAATAAGAAATTTTAAAAAAGTTAAGATAATAAAGAAGATAAGAATTAAGTTCGAGTAAGTATAATTAATTTATCGATAATCTTAATAAAAATATAATATTTCTTATTATTATTCTAATTATTATATTATTAATTATATTAAAATTTAAAAAATTATTATATATATTAATACTAGCGGCTAGCGTAAAAAGATTTTTTTTATATTATAAATTAAACGGCTTTAAGATAAAGACGTTTTAATATTAGATAAACGTTAATCTTCTAAAAAAAAGTAATATTATTAAAAACGCTCTTTTAAACTTTTTTAAAATATTAAGATTTATTAAAATTTAACTTATTAGATATTAATCCGCGCTTTACTTCTTTATATTAATATTATATACTTTTTAGAGAATAAATTAATTATCTACTTAAGATTAAATAATAAAAAATAATTATAAATAAAAATTATAGTCTAGACGTCTAAATAATTTTTAATTAATTTCTAATAAATTTAATATTTAATTTAGTTTATTAGACTTTTTTATAAATTTATAAAATTAATAAATAGAGAAAAGAAGATTATAATTTATTATATTTTTAATATTTATAATTATCTATTTAACTATATAGATAAAGAGCTTAGAAAATTAAGAAAAAAGAGAGTTTCTTAAAAAAAAGAACTTTTTAAAGCTCTTAAAACGGCTCGCGAGAAATTAACTATTTATTATAATCGAATTTAATTAGATTTAGACTATTTATATAAATAAACTACGCTTTTATATTTAAATTATAATAATATAAAATTAAAAGAATTAAATTAAAAGATTAATATTAGAAAGAAGTTATAAGCGAAGATTTACTAAAAAGCGCTTAAAAGAATATTTTAAAATTATTAAAATATTAATATAAGTAGTTAATTATAAAGAGCTAAGCGAATAAGTTAATTAAATAAAAATATACTTAATTAAGCGATAAAATCTAAAGTTAAGAATTTAGATAATAAGAATAAATATAATTAGCTTTAATAGTATAGATAAAATAATAAGTCTTCTAATTATTATTCTAATTATAATCTTATCTCTAATCTTTATAAAGCTTCTTTTAATAATCTAATAAACCTTCTAATTCTAAAGTAATAGAAGAAATTAAAGTCTAAATATATTATAGTTACTTAAATAATTTATAATATTCTTTATTCTCTCGCGGAGGCTATTACGTATAAGCGATATTTCTTAATAATTAAAAGATATTATAATACTTAAAAGTATTATTTATTAGCGATATTTCGTACTTTAATAATAATTCTTTATATAAAATATTGAGAAAATAAATTTAAATAAATTAGATTTAATTTTAAAGGAGATTTTAATATATCGAATTAGATTAAAAGAGCTAATAATACTTTATATAAAAATTTAATTAATAATTATAATAATTATATTAGCGAAGATAACGAGCTTATAAAAAGTACTTCGATAAGTTTAATATTTATAAATTTATTAAGATATATTATTAAGATTTTATAATATATAGAGAAATAATTAATAAATTTATAATTAAAAAGAATTAGTAATAATAAATCTAATCTTAATAAAAAGATTTAAAATAACTCGAAAAACGAATCTATTTATAAATAATTAATAAATTTAATTAGATAAAGATAAATTTAAGATATTTAAAAGAATTATAATAAAATAGAATAGAAGAGTAACGAAGAATTTAAGAGAAGAATAAATATAAAATCTATTAAGCTTATCTAACGCGTTAAAATAAATATATAAATAAAGATAATTATAGAATTTTATTTTTATAATATTTAAAGATTTAAAATTTAGAATATTCTTTTATATTATAATTTTAAAAAGAAGAATAAAGATGCTTATAGTTCTAATTATTATTCTAATTATTACTATTAATAAGAAGATAAATAGCTATATTAGATTACTCTTTATATTCCCTCTCTCTTAATAAAGAAGAATAAATATATTCTATATATCTTAGTCGGATTATTCTATAAATATAGAAATCCTAACCGAGATATTCTATATATATATTATTTCATAATATGATATTACAGATATACCATACCGTGAAATATCCCGCCAAGATCCCGAACCCATACCAGAAAAATGGTATGATATCCGACCCTACCCATACCATATTCGAATACGATATGATATCACTTAATATGAAATATCTCATGGGATATACTATACCTTTCCGGCCAGTAATTCAATCTCGATATTAGAAATAAAAAATTACTTTTTATAAAACTAATTCATAGATTTAAACTTATAAATAATAATAAATTAATTTTTTAAAGTTATAGAGTTAATTATACGTTTTTAAATAATATAGCGTAGATAAAATTTAATTAAATATTCGTAAAGATATTAAGTTTACGAGAAAATTCTCTTTAATAAAAGCTCTCGAAAAGTTCTCGAAAAGTCTTCGAAGAGTTTTTAGAGAATTAAAGAGAGTTTAGAAAATCTCTCTCTAAGTATATTAGTATATATAAAAGAATAAGATAGAGCTAAGCTTAAAAATCTTAAATTTATATATATAATTAATTATTAATTCGAGTTCGCTACGCTCTTTAACTAGATCGACTAACTTATCGCGAATAAATAAATTAATATTCGTAATTATTAAAATCTCGTCCTTCTACGCCTCTCTTATTAAAAAAATAGATATATATTATTAACACATAGAATTACTTTTTTGTTTTCTACTAAAATTTTGAGATTTTTTTTTAAAATTTTAAAGCGCTATTTACGCTTTTCGAATTTTTATAAATTTCGAAATTTAGTCTTATAATTATTAAAGCGCAAGAAATTTAAATATCGCTTATCAAAGTTCGCTTATTAAAGATCGCTTATCTACTTACTCGATAGCCCTAATTAGAAAAAAATTATAAATTTAATTTATAGACCTTTACTCGTTTATTATAATATCTTTCTTAATTCTTAATTTTTTTTAAAAGTTCTTAATTTCTTTAAAAAAGATTAAAAATTTATAAGTTTATATTAAAGAAGCTCTTTAAGTAAATTCTAAAGAAGTTTGATTTTATTAAAATTATTAAATCTTAAGATTAATTTAATAGTCTCTTCGATATAGATTTTTAAAGAGTTTTTAAAAAGCTTTTAAAGAGTTTAAGAGGTTTTAAGAGATCTTTCTAAGAATTAAATATAGTTAAAAAGTCAATACTCGATAAGCTTTTCACTACTGAAAAGCTCGCGCTTTAGTATATATTTTAGTTTCTAGGATAACTAAAGAAAAACGTTTATCTCTTATAACCGTAAGGCGACTAATAATAGCATCTCGACGATTAAACGAATATCTTTATATTATATATTAAATAACCTATAAAAAGACCTTAATTAAGTACTATATAAGAGTTCTACTATCTTATTATTTATAGTCTTCTTCTAGAAGTTATAATATAACTCGAAGTTAACTCTATTAAAGTATTTAAAGTAATATAAAATCATCGCTAGTAAAGAAGTTATTACTATCTACTCGGTATTATACTTTTATCCTTTCGATTCATATATTATAAACTCTCTTCTCGCTCTTTTCAATCCTTCATAAATTCTTACTTCTCTAAAGTATACGATTTATTAGAACAATTTAGCAGTTTTTTTAAAAGAAATGATTTAAAACGAGAATAGTTCTATTCTTCTACCGCTAACCCGATTAGGTAATATTATAGACTTCGACGAAATCTTTATCGAAGAAGTATAAATCTCTTTAAATTTCACTTATCCTTCTTCTTTCATTATATATATATATCATAAACTTCTTTAATAATAGGGCTCTCGTTATAACGACCTTTATAGTTATATTACTAGGCTATTAAGCTGTAATCGTCACTATACTACGTTATAAATACGTTCTCTTAGTGAAGTATATAATAATTACTTATAAAAAATAGAGAAATATCATATTCTCGTAGCAAGAAGTATCGAAATATTGAAAAGAATTAAAGATATTAGATTAGATATCTTACGAGTTCTTCTATCGTAGTAAAAGCTTTCGAATAATAAAATAACTATCGAAAGAAGATATCGTATTAGAATATTAGATATGTAATTTATAGAATAAACGAATTAATTCTTTAAAATCTCTTCGAGACTAGATTCTAAATATAGTATAAAATTAGATAGCTAAAAAAATATAATAGCTGAGATACGCGATGACTATATTTCGATATATCGAACGATTTTAATTCGTTTAAATATATATTATTCGATAAATAACTCTTATCTATAAAGATTCTAATTAGCTATAATCGACGTAGTAAATTCTTCTCTTATATACTTATTATAGTAATATATTATAATATAATATTATCTAGATACGCGAAGATAGTAAGTTAAATTATAGTATTATTCTTCGCTTATTATATAGTAATTTAACGTGAAATTATAGAGAGTATATAATATAAGATCTTAAAGAGCTAAGCGATATTCTTAACGATAATAATCTTATTACCGCTTAATTTCTTCGTAATATTCTTCTTATTTATCTACTATAATATTTTCTTCTCTTACTTAATTAAGTACTCTAGCTAAGTAGCTAACTAAATAGACTAATATAAGATTATAAAGAGTAAATCTATTATATTACTACTACTACTAACTATCTCCGTAATATTCTCCGTATTTACCTACTATAGTAATTTCTTCTCTTATTAAATATCGAGCTAGTATAAGATCGTAAAGAGTAGATCTATTATATTACTACTACTACTAACTATCTTCGTAATATTCTCTATATTATATTACTTCTTCTCTTATTAAAAAGCTTACTTTCTTATTACTTAAGACTAAAATTATAAAATATTCGATAATTATAAATTTAAAGTTAATTAATTAAATCTTTAGATTTCGTAATCTTAAAGCTAAAACTTACTTTATTTCTTTATTTCTAAGTTAAAAGCGAGTATATATAAATATATTTAAAAGAGGAAGTTAGAAAAAAACTTTAAAATCTTTAAATTTATCTTTTTTAATTTCTTTTTTTTTATTAAAAATATAATAATAAATTAAGTATATAGAGTTATAGAGTTAATTATATACTTTTAAATAATATAATATAGATAAAATTTAATAAAGTATTTATAAAGATATATTAAAAACTAAGATTTTTATTTAAATTATCGAGTTTACGAGAAGAGCCTCTTCGATAGAAGCCCTTAAAAAATTCTTAAAAAGCTTTTGAAGAATTAGAGGAGTTTTAAAGAGTCTCTCTCTAAGTATATTAAATAAATTATAATATCTCTCTCGCTTAGTAAAATATAATATCTCTCTCTAATATCCCTCTCTAATATCTCTCTAATATCTCTTTTAATTCTTAAAATTAAATTCTTTAAAATCTTTTAAATACTTCGAAGCTCTTTAAAGGCTCTTCGAGAGCTTCTATCGAGAAGCTATTAAAGTAAACTTAAAATTAATTAAATATTATTAAAATAATTAAATTTTAAGCTTACTTTAATAGCCTCTCGATAAAAGTTCTTAAAGAGCTTTTAAAGAGTTCTCGAAGGGTTCGAGGGGTTTTAGAAGATCTCTCTAAGAATTAAAAATAGTTAAAAACTAGTACTCGATAAGCTTTTCAATATTAAAAAGCTCGCGCTCTAGTATATATTAGAATATTAGATTAAGTAATTAAATAAGTAGCTAACTAAGTAATTAATAGAGTAACTAGCTAAGTAGCTAACTAAGTAGCTAACTAAGTAAAGTAGTAAGCTAATAAAGTAGATAGTGCTAACTAAGTAATTAGCTGAATAACTCGTAGTCATTATATATTATAAGAATAAGAGGTATATATAATAACATCTAGATAGGTGAATAGATTATTTCTTTATTTTTGCTATATTTAAATAAGTAGTTACGCTAACGCCGTATAGAATAACTTTATAATTAAATTACTATTTCATATATAAAATAGTAATTTAATTTATAAATGATCGACGAGGCTAATAACTACTCTATATAATTAACCTATTAGATTATTACCCTTTTCGTTTTAAATCATTCTTTTGAATCACATTGCTAAACCTCTCTATTGACCCTACGTATCAAATCAAAACAGTAGGTCCCCGGCACACAACTATAACGTTCAGACTTCATCTGCGGCCACTTTTTGATCAAATCTACTTAGCATCCTAATTATAATATATCTCACAAGATACCCGAGGCTTATATTGAGCCGAGTTTCACGAACACCTACGTAAATTGGACGGCCGGGAGGAAAATATGAAAAGACAAAAACAGCGGTCGCAGAAGGAGCCCGGATAGTCCTCGCGAGATGCTAGACCATACTTGTCTTGAAGTATGTCATTTCCTAAATACGATCGACATAACAGACCATCTCAACTCTCTACAAGGCAGGTCGCGTATCCGCAGCATCATGTTCAACTCAGAACAGGCCCCACCTCCTCTTGGCTTTCCGATATCCATCAGCTGACCCCACGCAGTATCCTTCCCCGGTCCAGAAATCCGAGCTGCAATTTGCGCCATTAGTCCCCAAAACAGGGTTCCATGTGTACAATTGCGTCGTCGTGATGTCTGTTTTGTTTTGTTAGCACTACCGGGCCTATATGAGTTTCACGTCGCCGTCACCGCGCCTTTAGCAACGGCGAGTCTTTATCAGAAAGGGGGCTTACCGTTGTTCTGGGCGAAGGAATAACACGTGTCTCCTTTCTGCGCTGCGACGATCTTATTACAGTTGCTTGCCAACCCGCTTTGGTTAGGTAACACTGAGGATGTAGTGGTGGAAGACGTGGGGACAGGCGCGCTTATTATCGTTGCGGACTTTGTAGACACGCCGACCTAGTTCAGATCGAGGTCAGTCCACAGAGCTCATCACAAGCTGGATATGACACTCACACAGTAATCGTATCCTGCTTGGAATTCCGTGGAGCAACTAGTGCCGTTTGGTCCGAGGATACCATTCCAGCTATATAGCTCACCGGTGGTTATGTTGTTATTCTGCGCAAAAATGTAGCAGTAGTCGCCAGTCTTGGCCTCGGCATATTTGTCGGGCTAATTACCGAATCATACCCCGAAACTATGAATCCTTACCGAATCATACCCCTAATTACTGAATCATACCCCTACACCAAAATTTGGGGTATGATTCGGTAAGGATTAATTGCTTGGGGTATGATTCGGTAATTTACCAAAGTGAAGACTATGTGTGAGAGTCACAGACTGGGTGTAGACAGGCTGGGGGGCCAAATTTAGCCCACTATTCGCAGCAGCCCCCACGGGGGCCCTGCGACGGCCCTACGGGGGCCCTATTTAGGTTTAAATAGGGGTGTCTGGCTGTCAAGCGCAGACACCCCCGGGATTAGGCTTTTTTTGCGCTTGACAGCCAGACACCCCTATTTGGACCTAAATAGGGCCCCCGTAGGGCCGTCGCAAGGCCCCCGTGGGGGCTGCTGCTAACACCCACTCGACTTTCGTCTGATGTATTTAAGCTGGTAGGTCACCCATTAAATACGATCGGAGATATTTCCTCTTTTCTATGGTCGGATGGCCCAGGTCGCGAATTTTCTCCTTTGCGATTTTTATCATGAATGGCAAATTACCGAATCATACCCCAAGTAATGGCAAATTACTGAATCATACCCCTAGGGGTATGATTTAGTAATTAGGGGTATGATTCGGTAAGGATGCATAGTTTCGGGGTATGAATTAGTAATTAGCCCCATATTTGTCACAAGCAGGAGTTATATCGCTCTTGGTGGGATATGGAAGGCTCGAGGTAGTCAAAGATGACTTAGTGCTGGTACTAGAAGAGCTGATTGAGTTCCCTGGTAAGCCGACACAGTAGTCGTAGCCAGCCCAGAATTGTGTGGTGCAATTGTGCCCATCGGGGTATCCGAGGACCGGATTCCAGGTCGTCAATTGTGCAAGCGTGATACGGAAGCTTTGTGACATGTCATAGCAGGTGCTATTGGTGTCGGCGTAAGCATATGCATTGCAATTTTTTGCAATGCCTAGTTGTGTCGGGGCACTCGTCGTGCTGTTGGGTGTGGGACCATCAGGACCATCAGGACCATTGGGATTGGTACCACTTCCTTGGCCTCCTCGTTGCTGTGCACCGGCATTGCTATTAATACCACTAATTGGCGCCGGCAAAGTATATCCGCCTCCTAGTGGTCTGTCTCAAATGTTAGTGCGAGAGAAAGGGCTTGATAGGAGGCGATTGACTCCCTTACCCGCTGCAAATATATTGGTCTGTCGTCAAATTGTCGCAGAGTCCAATTATATTAGGGTTCCATTGGAGGAAGAGAGTAATCGTGACGTTGATGCTGCTGGTAGACAACGAGCTTGCAATGGAAGCACTATCCGAATCAGTATCACCAGTTGCGCAAAGTTTTGAATGATCTTGGCCCTTACCAGGACTGGTCATTGCCGACTTGTGCGACCTCGCACTTGAGTGGTACGCAAATTGATGATGCACTGAAAGAACAGTCGTCGTTACCAGTTATTGACTGGAGATCACCCGTAGTCACACCATAAGACTGTGAAAGGGAATCGCAAGACCCGGCAGAAGCACGTTTGACTCTTGCATAACCACTGTAGTCGTTCTCAAGTTCAAGAAGCTCAGAGTCGCGCTCGGCTACCTCCATGCCGTCACGTTTGCTGTTACTTCTTGAGATGGTCTGACCACCGCAAGTCCCACTAATTGAGGCTGTCAAGTTAGCGTTTGGATCCGTACCTGGGGTAAGGTAGGGTGGGCTCGGGGCAGCGGGATAGGAAGGAAGAGCGCGAATGAGCGATGGTGGCATCGTGACATTGCAAACATCAGTAATATCTTGGTATTGCTCAATAAGATAGTCGGATTCGTCAGTGTCCGGTAGAAATGGAGAGTTAATGCGCCACCACATGACACTTAGGAAGCAGTTGCTGCAAAGCTAGGACATCGTGAGCCATTACATAGCATTCACAGGTTGCAAGACTCACAACTGTATCGTTGTATAGATTTGCCTTGGGGGTAATAGTTAAGATGAGCTCGAGTAGCAATAGAGTGAGACTTGAAACTCACGATACGATTCGCCGCATCAGGATCAGTGCAGAGAGTTTGGCTAGAGTCCAAAGTGCAATCAGGTGCTGTAATATCAATGCCCACCCAGTTCTGAGCGTCCAAAAAGCAATAGTTGAATGTCGAGTTGTTGAGCTCAACGGTAGTACCGTTCCCAGGGATGGAACTGTCGTTTCCCGGAGCTGTTGATGTTCCATTCACTGAAATGGGCGATGCGGTTGTATTTGGATCCGATCCCGAAGTTTGGTTGTAAGACAACGTAATAGGCAATTGACTGGACTTGGATTAGTCAAACTCGAGATCTGGAGACAGATTCATACACATCTGTAAGACAAGTGAGGCCAACGCCATCAGAGTAACGAATGGCCACAGATGCGACCGGCACCATCTTGCTGTCAATCGTGATAGTTTGACCGTCACAAGTGTTGTATATACCTTCCAGCCAATCACTGCTTGATTGAATACAAGACGGCGTACAGAGATCAGTGATGTTATCTTGCACCCAATAGTAAAGATCGACTTGGCCAGCCATGCGGAAGAGATCGGGTTCGCAAGTCACGGTAGTGTTCCTAGAAGAAGCTTTAGTCGTCTTTACCGATCTGACGATTAGATATGCCTACATTGCATTCAAACAATCCACCGAGAAATCCATAGCGGATGCCAGTCGGATAGAGTCTACCGACGGCCACATGTTGAATTGAGAGTAGGCAGGCAAGATCATAGCACCCCACGTGGCCAAAGCCAAGATGAGAGCTCCCATTCTATCTGGACTTCCAGGGATTGAGTTCGAAGACATTGTGCAAAACGAGAGCGAAGACTAGAAAATGAAGCAATAGCAAAGGAAAGTATATTTAAGGCTATGAGATCAAGGGGGAAGAGCATCTGGGCAATGAGTCATGATCCGTACTTGATACCGGCGGTGGGATAGGTTCACAGACAACAACGGCTTGCCCCCAATATTTGCTTGTAACATAGCCAGCCAAGAAGCTGAAGAGGAACACTCCATGCCGCACGAGAGAAGGATCCCTGCTGACGTTGATGAGAGACATATGATGGTGCAAAGGATGTAAAAGAGATTAAAATATCCCGCAGGATCAATGCTGGTAAGATATTAGTAAAGCTGGAAAGGAAAAAAGATACTCCGTGCGGCGGTGAAAAGAAATATCAGCAGACTGGTTTCAGGTTGTTTTTAAAGTACGATTACAAGGGATTGTCTCTAAGATTCTAGACTCTTTCTTGCTTACAGAATCGCCTTCGGAACGCAGTCTATTTGAACTGCAACATTTAATCTTCACCCTGCGCGCCTATTCGCAATCAGCCTCATGCATATCATAAAAGAAAAATAAAGGCTGGCAATAGGTGTACACCCCCCTTTCGATACATGTACACCCCCTGCCTACACAAACAACAACTTTATTGTTGGCCCTCGGAGGGCTATTATATTTGAGATTCAGCGCACCGAAAAAGTGTAGCAGCGAGTATATACAGGATAAATCCTCTAAAGAAAGGGAGGATTCTGTTTACGAGTGACGTACTCTGTAGATAGTAAGATATAAGGCGTTGAAGACTGTCCGGGCGTTGAAAGGAAGCCGGGCTGACTATTAGAGAAGACGTAGCCAAGCAGCACTCGGATATGAGGGGGTGTACATGGAAAGCGGGTGTACACCTATTGCCAGCCAAAATAAATTCCATAAAAGTTGCTGATGCAGTGATGCCTGTTTCGCAACTCGGACCTATTAGAGCCTAAGGTAACAGGCTGCCTCAGTACGGCATTCAGGGTTAGGGCTCCTCGTATATACCCGGAAGTGCCCGATACCTGGTAATGCCCGATCTAAAATCCGATAAGTCCGGCGCAACACCAAAATATGACATTGTTTTTGATTTTGCTATATATCTATTTAAATAAGATATTATATTTTTATCGAGACTTTATAATATAGTAAAATATTATAAAAAATATTTTAAAAAATAGTTTACTTATTTATAACTAGTTATTAGCTTCGCTAGTAAATAAATTTAATTTCTCTTATTATTTAAAAATTATAAAAATAGATATTTATAAATTTCTATATAATAAAATACTAGTTTCTTTAAATTATTTATAATCTAATATTTAAATTCTATTTATATTTACTATATCTTAACGCGATTATTATTAATAATATAATCTTAATTAAACTTTTATTTTAATACTCTAAAAAAATAATTTAAGATAAAGAGTAAGTAAGTAAGTAAGTAAGAATATAGATAAGTAAGTAACTATATACGCGAGTATAGAAATTTTAGTTTAAAGAAATTTAGTAAAGAAATAAAAGAATAATAATTAAATATATATTTTATTAAAATATAGTTATTTAATATTAATATTTAAATAGAAAAGAGCTTTTATAATTATATAATATAATTAACTTAAATACTTTAAAGTTAAAGTTAATCGTAAGTATTAAATCTTAAAATAGTATATTAGATAATCGATAGCGATTAAAATTATTAATAATAATAATAAGATCTATAAATATTATAATATAACTTCGAAAAGTCTTTATAAATATATTAATAAGAGAAATATACTTAATAGTTTTAAATTTAAAGATTTTAAAAGAAAGTAATTAAAAAGATATAATAAAAGAAGAGATAGAAAAAGAAGACGTAGTAGAAGAAGAGATGTTAACGATTTTTTTATAAATCAATAACTCGATAAAGTTAAAAAAAGATAGATTAGATTCTTAGCTATATTAATATTACTAGTAATAAAAGTTTAATATTATTATTTATTCATTATTATATCGAGTTATTATAGAATTTTAGTAAAAGATAAACATTGTGATGCTACGCCGGACTTATCGGGTTTAAGATCGGGCATTACCAGGTATCGGGCACTTCCGGGTATATACGAGTACATCCTACAGCATGCTGATTCCCTCGAGCTTAAATCTTTTTTCACCTCCCCGCCACCCGCAGCCCTAGACTATTCTGGCAGTCGGATGCCCTTTCTGCAGTACTGTTTCAGAGGAGCAAAGCACGGCTGTACCCTCAGCTGAGATTCCTGCAATATGACCTACAGGCACATTCAGGTACTGGGGGGATGCGGAAATTTCCATGTAAGTATCCTCCAGTTCACCAACGTCGGCCACCTGCAGTTCAGGCAATTCCTTTACTGCATCCTCGAGCTATTCCGGTACATCTGATCTGTCCAGGATGTCCCATCAGCCCGCCGTGAGGCGCAGAACTCACCGAAACTACTCGCTTACTTACTTATGTACCCACGTCCGCACGCTGTCAGCGTCTGGTTGCATAGCATCTTTCTCTTGCTCTTAAAGCTTTTGGGCTTCTATTCTCCTCCATCTTCTGGTTTTGAGGTTTCTGGTCTCGAGCAAGACTTATCTGTCGTCCCATTCGTCTATCTTTAGTCGCGATATATTTTTTTCTCTCGTTTTCAAAAAAAATGACAATGTCGCGCTTGTGGCACGTTGTGGTCTTATCTTGGGCTTTGGGATCCCTTGCATTACCGCAATATGATCCCAACCGTTCTTTTGTGAATCAATTGAAGCTAAGAGCCCTACCTGTGGGAACTTGTAACCCAGATACTCCTTGTGAGAATGGGGCGTGTTGTGGTTCAAACGGTCTGTGTGGCTATTCTCCAACGGAGTGTGGTACTGGATGCAGGTCGAATTGCAACGCAAAAGCTGAATGTGGACAATATGGGACTCCTGGCCAGCAACACTGTCCTCTGAACGTGTGCTGTTCGCAATTTGGGTCAATTTCCCTTCCAACATAAACTCTCTGTGGCTAATTGCTTTGCCTGCAGCTTCTGCGGAAGTACCTCTGACTTTTGTGACACCGGCTGTCAAAAGGATTTTGGTGGATGCGGTCCTCCCCCTCAACCGTCTTGCGGCGGCTCCAAAGTGGGTCAGCGCACAATTGGGTGAGTTTGGACGAAGATAGAAAAGAATAGGTAGCTGACCAAGCTCTGAAGCTACTACGAGTCTTGGGCTGCCACTCGGACATGCCAATCGGTACGAGCTATGTTTTGGAATCGCTTCCCACGCTGCTTACATGACTCTAGGTCACCCCTGAGGAGCTCAATCTCTCTGGGTTCACTCACATCAATTTCGCCTTTGCTTTTTTCGATCCCAGCAGCTTCCAAATTGCGCCCATGGACTCAAATTCTGCGTCCCTATTAGGCCGTTTCACCGCCCTGAAAGAGAAATACAACGGACTTGAGACTTGGATTTCCATCGGTGGGTGGTCTTTCACAGATCCTGGCCCAACTCAGGAGGCGTTCAGCACAATGTCTTCAACCTCCGCAAATAGGCAGACATTCATCAACGGTCTTCTTAAGTTCATGAACCAGTACGGTTTTGACGGTAGGAAACCCAGTAATCTTCTATGCTCGTCCACTCACTTTCATAGGCGTGGATCTCGATTGGGAGTATCCCCAAGCAGATGATCGTGGTGGTCAGCCAGCCGATACCGAGAATTATGTTGCACTCGCCAAGGAGCTCAAAGCTGCTTTGGGCCAGAAGGGACTGTCCATGACGCTTCCAACTAGCTTTTGGTATCTCCAGCACTTCGACGTAAATTCGCTCCAGGAGTCTGTTGATTGGTTCAATTTCATGTCATATGTGAGTTAATTCACACCGAAAATGCACACTTCGATGCTAAATGGCCATAGGATCTTCATGGAGTATGGGACGCCCAGTCGCAGTTTGTTGGCCCGTACATCGCCCCTCACACCAATCTTACCGAGATTGACCTGGGATTGGACCTTCTCTGGCGGGCTGGTGTTCAGGCAGACAAAGTTACTCTTGGAATGGCGTGGGTACGTGACAACAAAATAAAACGCTATGCTGACGTCAGGTTGATAGCTGACCGATCCTTCACATTATCAGATCCATCATGTAGTACTCCCAACGACGTCTGCCAGTTCTCTGGAGGCGCAAATCCTGGGCCTTGCTCGGGCACCTCTGGGATACTCGACGACCAAGAGATCCAGAATATCATTACGCAGAACAGCCTGACACCGACATGGGATCATACAGCTGGGGTGAAGTGGATCACTTGGGATAGTAACCAGTGGATTTCATACGATGACACAGATACTTTTCAGCAGAAGAAGGTGAGCCAGAAACTTCTCGAAAACCCTCGCGGGGCTGTGTAAAGTCACTGATGCCAATTGCCAATAGAACTTCGCTAGTCAACGCTGTCTAGGTGGCCTCATGGTATGGGCTATGGATCAGAAGGATCAGACCCAGTCCAATGGGCTTGGTTCTACTCCCAACGTCACCCCAGATCAGCAGGCAAACGCACAGCAGATGTCCAGTGATCAAGCCGCATCTTTAAGCTGCTACACCACAGATTGCAATGCCAAGTGTAAATCAGGAACAAATAAGGTCGCTGAAGTCTTTGGTCAGCCTGGACAAATTTCCACGAGGTATAGCGTCCTGACTCATGGGTTGTAGAAACAAAAGTCTAATGTCCGTAACCAGGGACCGATGCTCGAAAAACCAGTACCGGAGTGTTTGCTGCAATGACGGCACAACCATGGGCAAGTGTCAGTGGCGAGGATACCGCGGTGTCGGCATGTCGTGTATTCAGGGTTGCGCTGATGGTAGGGTCGAGACAGAGTTGACTTGGGAGGAGTAAACTACTAAAGTTAAAGTAGGTGAAACTGAAGTTGTGACTGACACAAGCGTACAAAACGGGAAGAAAGTAAGCAGCACAGAGGGTTATGATCGTAGTCGGAGGTATTGCGAAGGTTGTGTTGACTATTTCCATCTAGGGCCAAACCTGCAATGGTGGTCTCCAGTCCTACTGCTGCGCCGGCTTCTCACCGCCACCTTCTAAGAGTCAGCTTGAAAAAGATGCGGCAGATGCTGCCAAAGATGCTGCAGAAGCCGCCGCTCAACAGGCGGCTCTAGACTTGGCGGCGAAGGCTTTCTGCCGTGTGGCCGTCCCGGCCCTTCTCGCACCACTGGAACTTGCGGAAGACCTGATCCCCATTTTCGGTAAGTTTTTATCACTGAGTCGTACATTACACAATCTCTAGCCATACTGAAGATACTAGGGGAGATCCTCGATCTTGCCGAGCTCGCAGCGACGCCCGCGCTTATCGAAGGGTGTGTCAAAGGCATCGAGAAGGAGGGAAAAGCCGAATTCAAGGTTTTCGGCAAGGAGCACAGTCTCTCACCGGGTGAGATCTGTCAGTTCTTCGGGAATGCAAATCCTGATCATAGCTGTGAATATTCAGATGAGCCCAGCAAGCTTCCAGAGACACGTCCGCCCACCTCAAGCCACGATCCTGAACCAACAAGTTCAGCATGTAATAAGCGCGCGCCGAACTGCAAGCGAGCGATATCAAGCACGGAAGCCAAGCAACCCATCAACACTGAGCGTATGTTATTCTGCTGAGTAGGCGAAATTGTCTCTGACTCGAACGTGAATCCAGATCCAGGTGTGCAAAGAGTTTGCGACGGAGCACGATGGCCACAGGCTTGCCAGCATTACTCATCTGTAATTGATTTTAACCAAATTCTCGTTGACGCAGGTGAGCGTGGATACAACCCTCTTACTTGTCCGACATTCTCTGGATTCAACTATCGTCAAGGAGGAAGAGGCGAGCAGATTACGGTTGATTGGACTGATCAACACAATAATGACTGGTAAGTGTCTATTGCTTCATTGAGCTGATACTAGTCATCGCGATTCCTTGATGGCTTGATACCTATGCACTCCCATCTTGCGTTCTTGCATGCCTATCAAAAGATCTCCTTCTTTGTTAACTCATAATCAGGTGGAATGGCTACATGCAAGAACCAAACTTGAACTGCGAGAGAGATGAATATCCTCCCATAGGCTTCTGGCAAGATCAAGATCTCCACGACCAGTATGTAAGGATGGTACCGGGAACCCAGAACCAGGCTGCAGGTGCGGCATTATTTGGATTGGGGCTCTGCCGCTACAGCGGAGACGGTAAACCACCTGCGTCAACCAGAAATGTTCGATTCGACCGAATGATCCACGGTCCTGACCGAGACACGTCCGTCTATACTGCGGACGTGACTACTACTCTTGCTACAGTATCAATTCGATTTGATGCGTATCCGCACCAGCCGGACTTCGGCATCACGGCGAATCCATGCTGGCCTTCAACGCTCGTCGATGATCCAGGATTCGCTTTACTGAATAGTGACCCTTGGTACGCCGCCCTGAGTAACCGCCAGCGACACCAGTCAGTCGATCAATACTCGAATCCGCCTCCCCTCGCCGTTATCCAGAACAAGCCTCCCCGAGCAGGATATCAGAAGCGGTTCATCGATCCTCTGGACATGGACTTGAGCTTTGACGAAAGAGACACTAAATATGAGCTAACGGAGTCCCTGGCCGAGCTGGGCATACGCAAGTGTCGCAGTACGAATTGCGTCGACGAGCTGAAGGAAATGAAGGGTTCGTCAGTATACGGTGCCCCGCCGAAAGGTCCCTTAATGCCAAGGGCGAGTGAAGCGGAGCCGACGGCGGTGGATACTGGTTTGCCACCTGCGGCGACACCGATGGCACCGAAAGTTGGCGGCGGTGGTGCGCAACTAGCTCTTGATTTAATTCCGAGGCCTACGGTAGGGATTGATTGAATTACATTGTTTTCACGTGCAGGAAAATTTGTATCCAGTCATTCAGCTACTCTGGTTAAGTAGAGAGTAGCACCAGTGCTTTCAAGACCGTCATGACCAGAAATAGCTCCGATTTCGAATACAATGCAGCTTCTCTTGATGCTTTTCGATCATCTTCTGGCGTGTCGCTGTGTTATCATGGTCTGACAACTTCTAACGCAACCGGTTTATTGGACCTTCTTCGCGTTCACAGAAATCGGCGAGCATAACTTTGCAGTTCTCCCGGTCAAAATTCGAAGGCCAACCATTCCGTGTGTAAATTTCGTAGACTTCCTAGATCCCGAAACCCACGTTAGCTCATTTGTGCTCATCCTCATTTGCGACATTGCCACGTTTCGTCACTAAGCGAGGGGCTCACTTTGGTCTTCCGCTCTCTGATCATGATGTGAAGCAGGCGTTGATCTGCGGGCTCTGCAAGCTCTGGAGGCGGAAGATCCACCGGCTTGTACTCAGCAGTGTTCTTCTCGGACTGCAGGTCTATCCGCCTCTGGGGAGCTTCTTCGCCGTAGGCATCCTCCATTAACTCGTCCAACTCCTCATCTGGGATCAGTCCGTCCTCATCATCCATGTCATCTTCACCGTCCGGTTCGCTTCCACCCTCCTCGTCGTCTCCTTGCTCATCTGCATCTGGCTCAAAGTCATCATCTGATGCCAGCCTATCTTCTTCTTCTTCCTGAAGCGTCGCAGAGGAAATACACCATTGCGCAGTACCTGCCGACCCCCGGGGATTGTAGAAGGCCATCCAGACCAGCTTCTCGAAATTTTGCTTCCAGAGGCGGAAGAAAGCGGCCGCGGGCATGGTCGGGTGCGCCATCCACTTGTCCTGCGTGGGAATATTCTCATATTCTTCGTAATCAATCATAATATGATGTCCCAAACTCGTCCATTCGGTGATAGTATCTATGTAGATTATCAACTAGCCGATCTAGTGCTAGGCAATTACTGGGATCCGTGAACAGGCAACTTGTTGCAAGCGACATGTACGCACCTGTATGAGTATCGAACAGAAGACTGGTACCGTCCCGGGATTCGTAATCCGTGAGCCAAATACAATGGCCCGGAACCGGCTGAAGAGAATCATTGATTTCATCGTAAACCTCGCCGTCGCAATAGGCGATCATGATAGTGTCGGGCCCAATCATCCATCTCTTCCCAGGCGCTGGGGCGCGCAGATAAGGTAAATACCGAAGTAGTTCAATCACTTCTTCTGTCTTCCCTCTATCTCGTAGCTTCTGCGCGTTCACGCCTGACCAGCCTTCCGAAGGTGGCAAGACGAGAGCGTTTGGCTCTACGTAGGGTAGCTTGATCAACAATTCGTAGAAGTCTTGGATGGCAGCAATGACTTCTCCGCGAGAGTAAGAGCTCTCCGCGGACGCTGGGTGGCTACGCACTGGAAGAGACGTCGACATCGCGCGGCAGTCTTTGAGTTGCGAATGAGCTAAGTCTAAGGAAGCAAGAGAAGAATTTTGAGGATCGGGGATTTTTGTTTTAGTTTGGACGATTATACCAGTCAATATACAGTAGCAAGCCGTATATTAAGGTCGGCAGAGGGTTTTTCGTAATGATCTATATAGGCTAGTTATGTAATAAGAATATTATAAGTATCATCTATAAATAAAGATTTATTATAAGATTTAACGTATCTACTCTAAAATTCTTTTAAAGAATCTTCTTATTTTAATTATTTTATAATTTTATAATATTACGAGTAAAGGCCTATGAATTAAATTCATAACCATTTTTTTTGATTAGGGCTGTCGAGTAAATTTAATAAGCGATCTTTGATAAGCGATCTTTAGTGAGCGATATCTGAATTCCTTGCCTTTAAATATCTATAAGACTAAATTTAGTAATTCTTTTTTTATCTGAAAGCTCATATTACGTTCTATAATTTAAATAAAAAATTTTAAAATTTTAATAGAAAATAAAAAAGTTATTCTAAAATTAAATAATATACATCTGTTTTTTGATTAGGGCTGTCGAGCGAACTTTAATAAGCGATATTTGAATTCCTTACGCTTTAATAATTATAAGACCGAATTTCGAAATTTTTTCATTATTAAAAAGCGTAAGTTTCGGGCTATAATTTAAAAAAAAAATCTCAAAATTTTAATAGAAAATAGTAAAGTTATTAAAAGGTTAAAAGTAAGGGAAGAGATTTTTAATAGTTACGAACGCTAATTTATTTACCCGCGATATCTAATTAAAAAGCGTAGACCTAATAAATTAATAATTAGCTATATATATAAATTTAAGATTTTCTAATTTAGCTCTATCTTATTCTATTAATATATATAATAGAATAAGATAGAGCTAAGCTAGAAAATCTTAAATTTATATATATAGTTAATTATAAATTTAGAGTTATTACGCTCTTTAGTTAAACTAGCTAAGTTAGCCCGCTAATTCTCTCGAGTTCTCTTATTAAAAATTTATATATAGAAGTTTTATACTCTAAAATAACTAGCTCTCTATAAATATTATTACTTTATAATTTCGTAAATTATAAAGCTTAGTTTACGCTTTCTAACGATATAAAAATTTCGAAGTTTAATCTACTATTAATAAATTAAATAAATATTTAAATATAATAGTTATATTAAACGCGTTCGAGATTAAATAATAATTCTTTCATCTATTTATTTATATAATTATTATTCTTTTACTATTCTATTAATTCTATTAATTTCATTAATATAAATATAATCGTTTTTAATATCTCTCGCGGAAACGTTATTAAACGCTTTAAATATATATATCTCTTTTACCCGTCTCTTAGAGCCTCTATGAACGCGAATTCGCTATTATTAATAATCGAGGCCGTAAGCGAGCTTAATAGCTACTTACTACTATTTATAAACGCGTTAAAAAGCTTTTAAAAAGAGCTCGAACGGATTTATAGCTATCGTTCTCTCTTATATACTTCTTTTAAGCTAGCGATACTCGACTAGTCGCTTAATTAATATTATTTATTATATTAGCTTAATAATTTACTTAGTTAAATTATTAACTTATTATTTACTTATTTACTTAATTAGCTATTTAGCTAGTTACTTAATCTAATACTCTCTCTATAAGAGAAGAAGTAAGAGAAGAAATTATAGAAGATAAATGCGAAGAATATTACGGAGAAATTAAGCGGTAATAAAACTATTATCGTTAAAAATATAGCTTAGCTCTTTAAGATTTTACGTTATATTAGTTATTTACTTAGTTAATTACTTAGCTAATTACTTAATCTAATACTCTCTCTAAAAAAAGAAGTAAAAGAAGAAACTATAATAGATAAATACGAAGAATATTACGGAGAAACTAAGCGGTAATAAGATTATTATTATTAAGAATACGGCTTAGCTCTTTAAGATCTTACGTTATATTAGTTATTTACTTAGTTAATTACTTAGCTAGTTACTTAGTCTAATACTTTATAAAAAAAGAAGTAAGAGAAGAAATTATAATAGATAAATGTAAAGAATATTACGAAGAATACTACGTAGAATACTACGGAGAAATTAAGCGATAATAAGACTTTTAGCGTTAAGAATACGGCTTAGCTCTCTAAGATTTTACGTTAAATTATTACTTAGTAAGCGGAGAATACTACTATAACTTAATTTATTATTTCTATTATATTAATATAATATATTAATATATATAATAGAATAAGATAGAATTAAACTAGAAAATCTTAAATTTATATATATAGTTAATTATAAATTTAAGATTATTACGTTTTAACTAGACTAACTAAGTTAGCTCGCTAGCCCTTTTAAGCTCTCTTATTAAAAATTTATATATAGAAGTCTTATACTCTAAAATAATCAGCTTTCTATAAATACTATTTCTTTATAATTTCGTAAATTATAGAGCTCAGTGTGCGCTTTCTAACGCTATAAAAATAATGAAGTTTGGCCTACTATTAGTAGATTAAATTAATATTCAAATATCGTAGTTATATTAAACGCGTCCGGGATCGGTTAATAATCCTTTCACCTATTTATGTAATCATATAATTCTATTATTCTAATCCACCAATCTATAAACCAAATTCTATACAATTTCGATTATATATGAAACTATTCACTCGTAGCTCTAAACGTTACTAAACGTCTCAGAGATATACACCCCTTTATACCTCTTAAAGCCTTTAACGTTATTGCGAAAAATTCACTTACTACTAGAATAAACGAAGCCCAACAGTTAATTAAGCTAATACTATTTAACACTTAGATTTAAATTCAACTTTATAAATTCTAACGAAGATATTCTCTATTATATTATATCTTCTTTCTATCTATATAATTCGATATCTTAATTATCTTATTTAATATATCTATATTAATATTATATTTATATTAATTCTAATACTATAATTAAGATTAACTTATTTATTTTATTTATATTAAGAAAAAAAATTAAAGAAACGCGCTAATAAAGACTTTAATAAGAAATTAAATTAAATTATTATATTTCTAAATAAGTCTATTAAATAGATAAATCGATTTTAAAGAGTTTAAATAAGATAGCGAAATAATCTTAATAAATAGTAGTTAAGAGATAAAGAAGATATTAAATTATTTATATAACTAGCGAATTAAAAGAAATAGCTAATATTATTTTATATTTTTATATTTAAAATATATATTAATAATATTATTTATAACTTTATATATTATAATATCTAAAGTTTTAATAAGATTTTAATTAGATAAAAAATAATTAAGTTATAATTAATTTAAGATGTTATTTTTCGAAACTTTCTTATATATAACTTCTTTATAAGATAAAAAACTCTTTAAGCGAAGTAAGTATACTTAAAAAATTACTATTTAAAGTATTTATAATCTTTTTAACGTCTTAAATAATTAAGAAATAAATATATTAAATCTTTATAAAGAAATAATCTTATCTTAAGCTTTATAGTAAAAAATTTTATTCTTAATATTAAATAATTTTAACGCTTTAGAGAGATTTTATTATTTTCTAATATATCTAATATTTCTAATATCTATTCTTTCGAAGTATTTAAACTTCTCTTTACTTTATTTTAAATCTTTCTTTCTTCTTTTCTATAATAAAGTTTAATATTAAAAAAATAAATTAAATTAAGATCTTATTAAAGTAAATTAAATTTTAATAAATATTAGTTTTATTAGATAATATAGTCGAATAAGTTTAACTTAATAGATATATTTTAAAATATTATTAATAATTTATAATTATAATATTAAACTAAGTATTAATTTAATAAATTTATAATTATATTAAATAAAATTCGTTAGAAGCGAGATAATTTTTAAAAGATTATTATTTAATATTATATTATTATAATAAAAAAGAATCTAGTTATAAATAATTTATATTAGACTTATAAAATAATTAAGAAGATAAATTAATTAGTTTAAGACTTTTAGAAGAATATAATTTTTTTATAATAAAAAGTTAATAATCTTAATATATAATTAATAAAAGATTTATAATTATTTTTAATTAAGAAGAAATATATATCTAGATAATTAAAAGAAAAATTAATTAAGATTTTAAATTTATCTCTATTTATTAATAATATTAATCTTATCTAAAATAATTAATTCTTTAAAATAAAATAGAAATTTAAGATTAATAGCGATTATTATCTTATTAAAAACTTTAAAATAATTTATATAATCTTATAACTCGATAATAAAATTATATAATATATAATATATAAAAAACTTTAAAACTCTATTAATTTATATTAATCTTTTATTAAAATTATAAATAAATTAATTAATATCTATAAGAATTTAAATTAATATAATAATATATTATATAATATATATACTCTATAATAAGAAACTCGATTCTTTATTAATTTCTATTTAAATTTTATTAATTTAGATATTATTCTTAATATTAAGAAAACTCTTATATTAAAAAATTATCTTTTTAAGAAATTAAGAAAGAAACTAAAGGAGATATAATAGATTATAAAAGATTTTACTATTTTAAAAACTATAAAAGAATATCTTTAAAAGCTAAATAACTTATAATATATTAATTATAAAAATTTTAAATTTATAAAAATTATTATTAAGTTAATTATAATATAAATATTAATAATAATATTTATAATTAATATATATTTTATATTTATTATTAAATTTAATTTAAATATAATTACTACGTCTTTAAATATTATAATTAATTTAAAATTAAGAAAATTAATATATTATAATTATAATAAAAAAGATTATTATTAAAAAAATTATATAATAATTATTTAAATTAAGATTAATAAAAAGACCTTTAAGAAAGTATAATTTTACGCGATAAAAATAAATAAAGAATTTAAAATTAATAATATCGATATTATAGATAGTAATAATTCTTCTTTAAATTTGAAAAATAAATAATCTCTTTTAAAGTTATAATAAGAGATACTTATAAAGTATATTTAATAGATATTTTTAATAACGTCTTAGTATATTATTCTTTTTATATATAAATTATACTATCTTTATAAAAAAGAAAATATTTATTTAAAAACTCTCTTATAGATAATAAATATATTAATATTTATATAATTATAAATAAATCTTTAATCTTAATAATATATAAAGTTTTATATCTAAAATTACTTTTATTATTATAATTTAAATTATTAAGAGATTATAACGATTAAATTATAAAATAATTAATTATATATTATTTACTCTTTATAATAATAATAAAAGACTATTAAAAAGAAATATATCTAATATTAATTATACTATTAAAATATAATATAATAATTAAAAAATTTTAAATAAATAAATATAAAATAGTTCTTAATATATTATAAGATAAGATACTCTTTTTATCTAGTCGATATAATTATAATAATAATTAAATATTAATAATAAATAAACTTTTTTTTCTATTAACTTTAAAGCTTTAATTATCTATATTATTTATCTTTTTATCTATTATATTAAAATAATAAAGCTCTCTCTTATTTATCTATAATAATAAAATTAATTTAAATATTTTTTTATTAAATAAGAATAAGAATAATAAAAGATTTAAGTTTATTAATATCGCTAAGATTAATATAGCGATTTACTATTAACTAGTTTATAAAAAAGATAATAAATTATTTATATTAATAATAAATAAGATCTATAATAACTCGCTAATATTATATATATCTTTTATTATATAAATAGCTCGCGAATCTTATATATTAATTAATAAATTTTATTTTTATAATTTAAAAAAGAAATATAAAAGATATTATAATTTTAATTATTTTATTTAGATTAATAATATTAATAAGATTAATTCTAAGAAGATAAAATATAAGTTATCTTCGAAGTATTATGACTATCTAGATATTTTTAATAAAATTAAAATAAATATACTTTCTCTATATTATTCTTATAATTATAAATTAAAATTTAATAATAATTTTAATAAAATAAAACTTTTAAAAAGTAGAATTTATTTAATATTAGGATATAAATTAAAATAGATAAAGAAGTATCTAGATAAATATCTAAAGAAGAAATTTATAATATTAAACTATATATTATTTATTTTACTTATTCTATTCGCGAAAAAATTAAATAAAGAATTATATTTTTATATAAACTATTAAAAGCTAAACGTTATTATTAAAAGAAATCGATATTTAATTTTATTAATAGATAAGATTTTAATAAGAATTTAGAGATATAAATATCTTACTTAATTAGATATTATAGTCGCGTTTAATAAACTATATATATATCTCGATAGCGAGAATTTTATTACTTTTATTATCTTTCTTAAAATATATAAATATTAAATTCTTTTCTTCGATTTAATTAACGACTTAATTATATATTAATAATATATAAATAATATTCTATTTAAGTATCTAAATAACTTTTATTAAATCTATCTTAATAATATATTTATTTATAATAAAATAAAAAAGAAATATATTTAATACGTTAGATAAATTCTTTAGAAATTAAAAAATATTAATCTTTAGATAAATATTCTTAAATATAAATTTTATATTTAAAAAATTAAATTTCTAGATTTATTAATATCTATAAATAGATTATAAATAAATTTTATTAAAATTTAAACTATTATTAAGTAAACTATATCTATTAATCTTAAAGAGATATAAACCTTTATCGAATTTTATAATTTTTATTAACGATTTATTAGAGACTTCTTTAAAATAATTAAATTTATAATAAAATTTATAATAAAAGAAATTATATTTAATTAATTCTTAATATATTAAAAGACTTTTTATCTTCTAAAAGTCGCTATTATTAAAATTTTAATTTTATATTATTTTAATAAAATAAAAAAGATTATTTTAAAGATTAACTCTTTTAACTATATTAATAAAGATATTCTTTTCTAATATAATAATAAAGAAATATTTTACTTAATAGTCTTTTATAATAAAAATCTAATCTTAATTAAATATAATTATTAGATCTATAATAAGAAATTATTAATAATTATTCGCTATTTAGAATACTAGCGTCTTAAATTAAAATATATAAATATTTCTATTAAAATCTTTATTAATTATAAAGAATTAATATATTTTATTAAGAAAAGAAATCTTAGTTAACGCTAAGCTCGATATTTAGATATATTATTAAAATTTAATATAAAGATTATTTATTAATTTAGATCTTAGAATATTAAAATAAATATATTTATATAAATAGCTAAATATAAATTAATTAATTTTAAAAATAAATAATTATATTAATAATATTAAATAATTCTTATTTTTAATTAATTAAAATTAAATAGCGAATATATTAATATATATATAATTAATAACTCTATTTATTATAAGATAGTAGAGATTAATAAAAAGAATAACTATTATATTAAAATTCATAACGCTATCGTCGAAGATAAAAATAAGTTTTAAAAAATTACTCTTAATAAGTACTTTATATAAAATAAGATACTTTATTATAAGAATCGTTTATAAATATTTAATAATATATATATTAATATTATTTAAGAGATATATAATTAATTATTCTATAACTATTTCGAGATAATATATATTTATAAACTATTTAAAAGAGAATATTATTAATAAGAAATAATAATAATAATAGCTATTTATATTTAAAATTACTATATCTATTAAAAAACTAAAGCGTTTTATAATTAAAAATATAATTTATTATAATCTCTATTAATCTCTATAAAAATAATAATAAAATATATTAATTGACTTCGTTATAAACTTATTTATATTTAATAATTATAATATTATTTAAATAGCGATTAATTAATTTATTAAGAGATATTATTATATAGTCTATTTTAATATTAATAAAAATATTACTATTAAAAAGATAATTAATTTATTATTTAAAGAAGTATTTTATTTATATAATCTATTAATCTTAATAATATTAAATTAAAACTCTTAATTTATAGCTATTATATAAAAGTTTTTTTATAAAAAATTAAATATTATAGCTAAGCTATTAATAGTATTTTATTTTAAAATTAATAAATAAATTAAGTAAGTAAATTAGAATATAAAGCGTTATTTTTAAATATATTATAATTATATATAGAATAATTAAATAAAATAATTATTTATTATTAAATTTATTAATAATAATACTATCTTAATAATTATTAATATCTTATCTTTTCTTATAAATAAGAGATTTTATTCTTAAATAATTTTTAGTTTAAATATTATTAATTATAAAATTATATATAAACGTCTTAATATTACTTAAATAAAGAATATTATAAATTATATAAAATAAGTTTTTAAGTATATTTAAAGTAATATAAATCGCGTTTAAAAGATTATAGTTATATAAATTAAAAAATATTAATAAAAGATTACTTTTTAAATAGATTATACGATCTTTTTAAGTAGTAAGAATATTATTTTTAATTATTTTTCTTATAAATTAAATTATAAGAGACTTAATTTATTTAAGATTATAGATTTTATAAAAATCTTATATTATCTAAAACTTTCGTTAACTATAAAGATCTATAATATCTTTTACTCTAATCTCTTAAGTTTTATAATAAATAATCTCTTACTAGAGTAGATAAATTTTCTATCGAAATATATTACTATTAATAATTAAATCGAATAGATTATTAAAGAAATATTTATCTTTAAATTAATTTATAATTATTTTAAATATAAAGTTAAATAGAAAAATCTCGATAATAATCTTATCTAATATAATATAAATAGCGATAAATTCGAAAATTATTAAGATTTAATAGACGACTTTTATAAATAATATTCTAAAGAGTCTTATCTATAAAGAGTTAATTTATAAAATATTAAAATTATCTTAAATATCTTATTTTTAATTAAATTAAAATTATTTAATATCTTCGTAATAGTTTTATTTATTTAAATCTAAAAATTAATTTCTTAGATTAATATCGATTATAGATTATATTATATAGAATCTTTCGCGTAGAATTTCTTTATTAATAAATACTTAAATTATCTTTTAAAGTTATAGTATATTATCTTATAAATCTTACTATCGCTATTAATAGTCTTTATTAATATCGATTATATAATATTCTAGAGAGAAACTTACTTAATATTAAATTAGAGTTTTTAGCGTCTACGGCTTAGTTTAATTCGAGAGCCTTCGATTAATTACGTTATATTATTTTATCGATATTCTATTCACTTAAATATAAATTCGAAAATTACTACTATTTATCTCTACGTTAATAAATATTATTTTTATTATACTATATTAATTTTCTCTTAACTAGACTCTCTATATATATCTATATTCTAGCTAGCGATATTACTATAACGTAAATATAGAAAGCTACTATTATCTCTAATATCTCTTATAAAGAAAAGTATAATACTAAAATTCCCGGATACGATTATTTCTTTACTACTTTTATTATTTTTTTAGACGTTAAGCGTATATATATATCTATTTTTCTATCTTTCTACTTACTAATTATAAAATATAATTTTATAACGAGAGAAGAATAGTATTATAAGCGGATTCTATATTCTTAATATATTATTTAACTCTCTAATCTATTTAGGCCTAGCGTGTCTTAATAGAGATATTTATCTACTATTTAATATCTCTCTTCTATCTATATAGTTTAATATCTTAGTTATCTTATTTAATATATCTATATTAATATTATATCTATACTTTTTAACTTCTTAACTTTAAATTTAAGCGATTTAGCTAAAGTTCTTATAGATATAATTTTCTCGAGATCTTATTAGTATATATAAAAGAATAAGATAGATATAAAGGCGTAGTTTACTAGCGATTAGCTAGCGAATATAGATTATAAAAGATATATAGTCGTTATAGAATTTAATAATATATTTAATAATAGAATTAATCTTTAAAAAATATTAAAACTTTAAAATATATAAAGTAGATCTATATTCGCTAAGCTTCTAGATATATAAAATATATTATTAAAATTAAATTCTAAAAGGGATTTTAATATAATATATATAATATCGAAGTCTTAGTATAAGTAGTAGTAAGGTTTATAATAATATTAGATTTAATAATTACTTTTTCTTCTAGATTCTAATTTTTAAACGTTTAAATAAATAGAATATTTATTAAAAAATCTTTAAATCTTAGTAGAGAAATAAGAGAAAAGAGTTAATCTATTACGATATCGTTTTAATAACGCGATAGAATTAACTATTACGTATTATAGACGCGCTATTAATATATTATATAATAATATTAATACTACTCTTAAGAATAATATCGCTTTTATAATATTAATCGATAATAATCTATAATAAGTTAATACGCTTAATATTAATATTTCTATAGCGCTAATTAATAGCTCTTATAGCGAATAAATATTTAATTTAGAAATTTATAATAGAATAAAAAAATGTTAATAGATAAAAGAAGATAGAAGAGTTTTTCTATAAGTAATATTATTTCTATAGCGTAATATATTAATAACGAAATAACGTAGTAATAATCTCTATTATAGATATTCGAAAAAAAAAGAGCGACGCGTTCGCGATAACGTTTTTAATTATTAATTAATAATAATAATAGAATAATAATAATAGCTAGATAACGCGACTCTATAGATAGTAGAAAATTATTATTATATCGCTAATATCTATATTATTAAATATTATCTATTAATATTAACGCTAGACTAGAGAATATAAAAACTCTCTTTAAATTATTTATTTTATTTTTTATAACTTCTAATATCTCTTTTATAAGTATTTACTTTATTATTATAACGTTAATATTAATATTAATATAAATATAATATATCTTATTATATTAATAATCTATCTTTCTTTATTATAAGTATTTTATTATTATTAATTATATTAATATATAAATTAATAATTTTATAATACTCTTTTTTAATAATAATAATAACTTTAATAATAAATATATAGTTACTCTTATAAACGCGATTACTAATCTCTAACTATTTCTATTATTATTACTTTATATATATAATTATTAATAAATTCTAATATCTAATTTATTATATAAAACTTATTTTTATTAAGATAATAATTTATATATTTAAGATAAGTCTCTCTTTTATAATAATTATAAGATTAAAAGATATAGTATTAATCGCTATATTAAAATTTTTCTATATCTTTAAACGTAGATAAGAAAATCGATATAATACTATTATCGCGTTAAATAATTTTAATAAATATTTTATTAATAAATTAAGCTCGATAAAAAGATTATTTAATAATATAAATTATAGAGATATATAATAGCGATAACTTTAATCGCTTTTATTATAATTATAAATTTTTAAAATTAATTTATAATAATAAATAAGCGTATAATAGAATTAAAGAAAATAAATAAGTTATTAAAGAAGAAGTTTAAGAGTCTTTATTAATATATAGCGAATATTAAAGAGTATTAACTCGAAGATTATACTTTAATTATCTTCTTATTAAAGTAATAAATTAATAAATTTAATTTAGAATTTAATATTAAGATAGCGAAGAATATTTAAATAATAATCTTTTTTTAATAATAGCGCTAATATAAGATTTTTAGATAATTCTTTAATAGTTATCTTAAATAAAAATATATTTATATTAATAATATATACTTTAATATAATATATTTTCTTTATAATAGAGTTTAATAGATAGTTAAATAATATAATTATTTAATTAATTTATATTTTAATAATAATAAATATAAAGAAATACGCGTATAGTATAAATATTATCTAGAAATATATCTAATTTAATTAATATTTATATCTTATTTTATCGCGTTTACTTATTTATTATTAATTTATATAATTAAATAAACTCTTTAATAATAAGAGACTTATTATTATCTATTATTTAATACTTTTACTTATTATTTATCTATTTATAAATTTAAATTAACTCGCTAATATTAATAAGTTTATTATTTAATAATTATTAATTATACTCTTTATCTTAATTAATCTATTTAACTTTATATTAAATATCTTTCTTATATTTAATCTTATTAATAATTTCTTTAATCTTTTAAAGCTTATTATTATTAATAAGCTTAAAAGTTTATATAAAGATATTTACTATATTATTATAATCGCGATTATAATAAAATTTAAATAATAATATATAAAAGATATTATAAATTTTATATATTAAGAATAAAAGTAAGTAATATATTTACGCTTTTATCTTATTTATAATTTAAAATAATTTTATAAATTTATAAGATAACTTCTTACTTAAGCGTTTTTACTTTAAATTCTTAATCGCTAATATTATTAAATTATTTATCTTATAGCTTTAAAATTAATATATTTTATTATAATATTTAAATTAAATTATAATAGCGCTATAAAGACGCTTTATTATCTTATTTCTTAATATTTATAATTTCTTTATTCTATTATTTATAGCGAATATCTCTCTTTTAATAAAGTTATTCTTAATCTCTTAATAAATTTTAGAATAATATTTATATATTAGAAAGAATAATATTATTTTAATAAAGAAATATTAATTATTTATATAAGCGAACTCTATTATTAATAGTTATTTTATTTAAACGTTTTATTTATTATTAGTAAATATATATAAAAAGTATTTTAATATCTAATTTTATTACTTAGTCTATTTATTAATTTATAAATAAAAGATAATATTTAAATATTATTTAATTTTAAAATAAAAGTAAATAATAAATTAGAAGTTATTAATAAATATAGAGTCTCTATTATTAATAATATTATTTAATATACTATAGCGATATATTATTTTAAAATAAAATACTTTTATTAATTAAGTAATATCGATTATAATAAATATAAAAATATATTTTATTATTTTTATAAATCGATTTATTATAATTAGAATAATATTATAAATAATATTCTTATATTTACTTACTAATAAATTAATAATAAAATTTATAGAAATTTTTTTATAGCTTAATAATAATAAAAGTAAATTAATTCGCTATAAAGAAATATAAGTCTTAATTCGCTAATAAATATTATATATCTTAATATAATTGATAATTTATCTTAAGCTTTTATTTTAATAATATTTATAAATAAATAATTTATATATCTTTATAGCGTTAAAGTATTTAAATAATAAATTATTATAATATTTACTAATAAGCTTTTTTTTAAGATCTTATCTTTAGAGATATAAAGATAACTATTATATTTTAATAGTCTCTTAAAATTTAAAATTTATATTTAATTATATATATGATATTTAATCGCTAACTTATTAATATTAATTTAAAAAAAGTTTATTTAATTATTATAAATTTATAAATCTTAAATTAATATTTTTATTAATCTTTAAAATATATTATAAATAATCTTTTATATAACTTTAAATTTTCTTCTAGAAATAATTATTTAAATATTAATAATATAAAATATAAGCGCTATCGCTATAAGCTTCTTATCTCTTTATAATTACTTATTATTAATTTAAAATATAAATTTATTTTATAATATTAATAGTAATTTAATATTTAATAGCGAAGTTTTTTTATAATTAAAGCGTAATAGCGATAGCGAATTAATAGAATTTAGTTTATTTATTTAATAAAAAATCTTAAAATTATAAATAGTTAACTTTAGATATTTAATAAGTTTATTTAAAATTTAATTTCTTCTACTTTATAAAATCTTTAAAATTATTATAATTTATTAGAATTTTAATATAAAATATATTATCTTCTAGATAGTAATATTATTATTTTATAAATATTATAATAGTAAATAACTTTTAATTATAGATTTTATAGTTTTATTTTATAGAAATAATTTTTTTAAATTAGAATATTACTAATTATTAATAATTATTTTTATTTAATTATAAAAGTATAATTTTTATATCGAAGTTAAAAATATTAATTTTAAGATATAACTTTAAATTTAAATCGTAATAATATAGAAATAGCGCGATTATAAAAGTGCTTTAGAGCTATTAAAACGCTAATTTAACATTTTTTATTTACTTTAATAATCTAGATTTCTTATTATTTTTATTTTCTTTAAATAAATTAATAAGTAATATTATTATATTAAAATAACTATAAATAAATTATTAATAAAAATTAATAAAGTTTAAAAAGACTTATATATTTTAATAATTTTTTAATTTTAATTATTTTTTAATAATAGTAATATATTTCTAATTTATCGCGATATCTTTAATTAATATAATAAATTTTAAAAACTTAATTTATTTAATATAGAATTAATATTTTTTAAGATTAGCGTATAATTAAAACTAGTATAAACGCTTAAGTACTTATTTAATATATTATTAATACTTCGTTAAATTAATATTATAAATTAGAATATTATCTAAATATATTATATATATTATATCTATTAAATTTATAAAAGCTTTATTAATATATATTTAAAAAGTTATTAAGATATTAGCGAGCTTAAAAGATATAATTAGATATTCGAAGTAATTATAATAATTATAAAACGCTATTTTCTACTTATTATCTTCTTTAATTTAAATTTAATAATAGATATTTTTAAGATTTAGCTTTATAAAGATTTTAGATTTATATAAGTAATTTAGAGTCTTAATAATTAGAGATAGCGAGTATCGATTTTTAATAGTTATTATATTTAAACTCTAATAATTAATATAAAAATAAAAAAATTTATTTTTTTTAGAAATAAAAAGAATTAATATTTCGACTAAAGAAGTTAAATAGTAAATTTAATCTTTTTAAAAAAAGTTCTTTAAATAGTATTATAGCTTTATTAATTTCGTTTAAAATAGATTATATAAGAAGTTATATAGCGATTCTTTATCGCTTTCGATTTTAATAATATAATCTTCTTATTTAAACGTAAATAAGATCTCTATTTTTTTATTAAAAAAATATTATTAAACTCTAATAACTTTTAAAAAAACTTTAGATTATACTTATTTTTTAATTTATTTTATACTATCGCGATATATATAATTATAAATATATTTAACTTTTATTTAATAGTTTAAATAAATTTAATTAATTTTTTAATCTATAATTTATTAGTATTAAGTTTAAACTATTATTACTTTATTATTAAGTTTAATAATATTTATAATTAATTTAATTTAAATATATTTAATATAATATTAAAGTCTTTTTAATTAATTATATAATATAAATATTAGAATTAATATAGATATAGTATTAATATAGATATATTAAATAAGATAACTAGATATCGAATAACTATATAGATAGAAGATATTAGATAATAATAGATATCTCTATTAAGATACGCTAGACTCTAATAAATTATAGAGTTAAATAATATATTAAGAAAGATATAGAATACGCTTATAATACTATTCGCTCTCTCTTATAGAATTATACTCTTATAATTAATAAGTAAAAGAGTATTAGAAATAGTATATATATACGCTCGCTTAAAAATTGATAAAATAATAAAGAACTTTTAATATTTAAGATCTTTAATATTTTAATATTTCTTAACGATAATATAAATAGCGAGAGCTTATATCTTAGTCTTTACGTTAATATTATTACTAGTTAGAGATATAATAAGTATAGAAATTTTAATTTAAAAGAAATTAATAAGATAATAAGTAAGTAATAATTATAAGTATTTTAATAAGTAATAATAATTCTTAAGTCGATATTTTAGCGTAAAGAATATTAATAAAATAATATAACTTAATTAATTAAGAGATTCTAAATTAAATTAAGTTATAGATATTAAACTTTAATTTAATATTAAATTATATTAATATAAATTTCTTTATAATAAGTTATTTAATTAATATTAATTATATTTAATGATAATAATAATAAGATTCGCGTATAATCTAATATAATTTTAAAATATATTAAGAGTTATATTAATAAGAGAATTAACTTAATAAGTTTAATATAAGATTATTATAAAGTAATATAAATCTAAAAAATCGATTTATAAATATAAAAAATAAACTCGTTATAAAATATCGAATAATTTTAATTTATTTAAAAATATAATATTCGAGATATTTAACGCTAGTAAACTACTTATAAATATTATTTATAAAAATTATCGATTATATCTTAATAATTTTTAAATTCGCTATTATTCGAGTTATATTATTTAAGATTTTTATTAAAATTCTTATATTTTACTTAATATTTAAAATAATTATTAATAAATTTAAAGGCGATAATCTTCTTTATTATCTATTTAATCTAATTCTTAATAATAATATATTTTAATAAAGAATTAATCTATTTAAATAAGAGGTTTATTAATATAAAACTTAAGAGATTAAGATAAAAGATATTATAGATCTTTATACTTACTAAAAGCTTTAAGCGATATAAGATTTTTATAAGATCTATTACTTTAAATAAACTATATCTCTTATTATTTAATTTTTAAAATAATTAATTTAAGATAATATTCTTATTACTAAGAAAGATTATATTATTTACTTTAAAAATAATCTTTTAGCGTTATTTATTAATCTAGATTATTATAATCTTTTAAACGCGATTTATATTATTTTAAATATAATTAAAAATCTACTATATATATTTAATAATATTCTTTACTTAAATAGCGTTAAGGCGTTTATAAATAATATTATAATTAATAATATCTAAATTAAAACTTATTTAAAAATAAAAGCTCTTATTTATAAAGAATAATAAGATATCTATAATTATAAAAGTAGTATTATTATTAATAAACTCGATAATAAATAATTATCTAGATTAATTATTTTATATATAATTATAATATATTTAAAGATAGCGTTTTATATTCTAATTAGCTTATTTAATTTATTTATTAATTTTAAAATAAAAGACTATTAATAACTTAATCTTAATCTCGAGTTATTTATAAAAGACTTTTTATATTATCGATATAAATTAAGAGCTTTTATTTAAAATTATTAATATCGATAGATTATATAAGCGAAAGACCTTCTTAAATAATATATTAATCGTCTTTTTAATTATAATTTCTTTATTTATATTAGAGTATATAATATAATATTATTTCTTAATAAGTCGATCTATCGCTATTTAAATAGCGTTATATTTATTAAATATAAATAAACTTATTATAAAGTCTATCGAGATATTCTATTATCGCTTTTAAGAAATTAATAGAGATTATAATAAATTATATTCTTAATTATAAGAGGTCTTAGATTTATAATAAATATAATAATTTTAGATATAAATAGAAATTATAGCTTTTATATCTTATTAATAATATTTTTACTTAAATAGCTTATAAATATAGATTATATTAAAATATTTATATAAGAATTAATTATATACTTCGCGAATAACGTTAATATATAGATCTCTTAATATCTATAAGCGATTTTTATAATAGAGTATTTTATTCTCTATAAAGTACTTATTAAATATAACTTTATAAAGTTTATTCTTATCTTTTATAATTATCTTATAAATCTTATTATATAACTTATTAATCTTATTTTCTTAGACTATTCTATAAAAGATAGATCGTCTATAGTATATATTTTAATATTCTTATTATTAAGTTTTAAATAATTAAATATAAATATTATCTAATATTATTACTTTAAGTATTTATTCTTAAAGCTATTTAATTTAAAATTAATTATATATATAAATATATTAATCTTAATATTCTAAGGCTTTAGACGATAGATAATTTTAATATTAAATTTAAATAATATATTTAAATAGCGAGCTTAATAATAACTTAGATCTCTTTCTTTAATAAAGTATATTAAACTCTTATAATTTATAAAGATCTTAATAGAGATATTAATATATTTTAATTTAGAATATTAGTATTTTAAATAGCGAATAATAATTAATAACTTCTTATTATAGATCTAATAATTATACTTAGTTAAAGTAAGATTCTTATTATAAAAAACTACTAAATATAAGACTTCGTTATTATTATATTAAAATAGAATATTATTATTAATATAATTAGAGAAGTTTATTTTAAGTATAATATTTTTCGATTTATCGAAATAGCGTAGAATTAAAGCTCTTATAATAACTATCTTTAGTAAATAAAAGACTTTCTAATAGATCGATAATTAATTAAATATTACTTTCTTAACTATAAGTTTTATTATTAATTTTATAATTTTCGAAAAGTCTCTTATAAATTAATAATAGAAGTTATAAAAGCTAATAAAGATTTATATCTTCTTTAAATTAATAGAGATAAATTATTTAATAATAGCTTAAATTTTAATAAAGTTTATTTAAAGATTATTAATCGAAATAAGAAGATCTAAAAACTTTATCTTCTAAATATAAAATTTATATTTAAGAATATCTATCTATAATTTAATCTTTTATAACTTTTAAAGAATCTTTTGAATATATATAATATATTTCTTTCTTAATTAATTATAAATAAGAATATCGTTGAGATAGACTTAATAGAAGTCGTTTAGATACTTAAATAGAATATTATTTATATATTATTAATAGATAACTAAGCTATTAATTAGATCGAAGAGAAGTATTTAATACTTATATATATCGAGAAAGATAATAAATATAATAAAATTCTTACTATCGAAATATATATATAATTTATTAAATATAACTATAATATCTAATCGAGTAAGATATTTATAATTCTAAATTCTCGCGAGAATCTTATCTATTAATAAAATTAAATATTGATTTCTCTTAATAATAATATTTAGCCTTCGATAGTTTATATAAAAGCGTAAACTTTTATTTAATTTCTTAATAAATAAAATAGAGAATATAAACGAAGTATAACTAGATATTATAAAATTCTTTTTTAAATACTTATTTAAATACTTCTTAATTTATTTTAACTTATATTTTAATATAGAATAGACTTAATTTTTTGATAAATTAGTAATATTAATCTTAATAAATTTTAATTTATAATTATAAAGACGATATAATAATAGTTTATCTATCTTTATTCTATCGAAAATATTTAAATAGTTATAATACTCGATAAAGAGTTTTTATTTAATATCTTTAGAGTTAACGATTTTAATAGCGCTAATTTAAATAAGATAATTCGATTTATAATATCTCTTATATTTCTTTTCTAAGTTATAAAAATATAACTTATTAATTAATATATAAGAATTATATAATTTCTTTAAAGAAGATAACTTCTTTAATAGCGAGTTATAGATCTTATTTATAATAAGAATAAATAGTTAATTTCTCTTATTACGCGCTAATTAATAGTATAATATAATATTAATTTCAACGATATTAATAAATTATAAATTTATATCTTATTTTTATTTTATATTTTAAGAAGTAGATATAAATCTCTTTTTATTAATTAATTTACTAGAGATATTTAAGTTAATAGTAAAATTCGAGTTATTATTATATATAAATTAAGAAGAAAGTTTTTTCTTTAAGATAATCTATAAAATAGAGGATTTTAATTTCGAATTTAATAAGATAGCGAGATTCTTCGCTATTAAGATCTTATTATTATTATAATTATAGCGATCTAATATAAAAAGAATCTTATCTTTTATTATATCGAGAAGTATTCTATACTTATTTATTTATAGTTTTTCTAAAATTATATTATATATAAGAGAGGCGATAAGTATAAAATACGTTCTCTCTTAATAGTTATTTATTATTATTATTAAAAATAAATAGTAGATAATAAGCTTCTTCGCGATTCGACTATTATAATTCTTTAAAGATTTAAATTTTAATAATAGAATTGATTTTAATAGTAATTCTTTATAAATTCTATAAATTAAAAACTTATTAATAACTATATATATCTTAATATATCTACTATTAATAAAGGCGTTTTAAAGTAAATATTTCTATCTTTATAATAATAGTATAACTTATATTCTAAAAGAATAACGTATTAAAGAATTATTAAAAGTATTTAATAGATATATATTATAGATATTTCTTATTATAACTTTAATAGAGACTATTTATTTTCTAAATTCTTAGAGACTTTATAAGCGTTAACTAATAGATTTATCTTATATTCGTTATCGATAATAAATTTATAAATTCTTATCTTTTATAAGATCTTCTTATTAGCGTTAATCTATCTTTATATTAAATAATTACGTCTTATATAATTTATCTTTCTATAATTAAAATATATTAAATCTCTTAAATCTATATTAATTATCGCTTTCGATATACTCTAAAAGATATTTAAAGTATAAGTATTTAATATAATAGCGAAAGATATATAATCCTCGATTATAGCGATAATTATCTTTCTTATTTAAGTTATAATAATTTTAGAAATTATTTTATTAATAATTAGAGCTAGATATCGTTTATAGTCTACGCGCTATAAGTTATTATTATTTATAAGATATTTCTTAATATTTCTTAAAGATATAAATTTATAATTAGAAAGAGCTATAAAAATAAAATAAAGTTAAATATATATTTATAGCTTAATATTTAAATTATTTCTTAAATAAGTTTTATTATAGTTAAATATAAAATCGAGTTTAATGAGTTTTATATAGAATCTATTAAAGGGCTAAATTATCTATTAAAGAGAATTATAATTATATCTTATCTTTTTATAATAATTTATCTCTTTATAGATCTTATTTAACTAATTTATAACCTCGCTAACTAATATATAAAAATTTATAATATCTCTATATCTTCTATTTAGAATATAAGAGATCGCTTTTTTATCTATATATAATAGAAAATAAATAATTTAAGATATTTCGATAGAGTAGTAATTCTTATTATCTAATAACTTTTCCTTTATTTTAATTAATTAATTCTTTTATATAAGATTCTTATTATTAATAAAGAAGAGAGAATTTAATAGCTTAATAAACTTCTCTTTTCTATAAATAAAAAGTAAAATTTAAATAGGCTTTTATAAGATTAACGCTTATATTTTAGAAGTAATTTATAAATTTTTAAATATATCTAATCGTATTATTATTAGCTATTATTAAAGCTTTCTATTATATTCTTATAACTTCTTAATCTTAATATTAACTTACTTTAAGCGTTATTAAATTTTATTCTATTAATTTACTATCTTATTCTTTTTAATCTTAAAATTAATATATTATTTAGTTATATCTTAAAATTAATCTTATTAATAATAAAGATCGCGGAGTATAATAAGAAATTAATTAAGCTTTTTATCGATTTAATAGCGTAGTTAATTAATATTAATAATTTATTAAGAATTTATAATAATCTCGATATTTTTTACTATATTATTAAATAGTAAGAATTATTAATAATTAAATAATTAAATAAGAAGATTATTAACTCGATTTATCTTACTTAATTATATATTCGAAATTTATAATAATTTTAAAATAAAAAGAAGAGAGTTATTTTATTTCTTCTAAGTTTTTAATATTATAAATATTAAGTAAAGAAGAGAAAAGAAAAATTTCTTATAATATCTTTTATAAGGCTTTACTATAAATTCGAAAAATAATATTATATTTTTATAAGAACTTTTTTTCTTAATTTATAGATTATTTAGACTATTATAAAAATTATAGATAGTCTAAATATCGTTCTTTTAAATACTTTTACTTCGCTTAGAGAATTAGTTATATAATTATTAAATTAAATAATAATTTCTTTAAATTTACTAGTTATATAAATAAACTAATTTAATAATTACTTTATTTCTCTAACTAATTATAAGATTATTACGCTATTCTAATAAGTACTCTTTATAATATATTATCTATATAATAGATTTATTTAGAAATATAATAACTTAACTTAATATCTTATTAAAGCCTCTATTAATAGATTTCTTAAATTTATCTATTAATTTAAATATAGTAAGTAAGATAATCTAGTTATAGTATTAGAATTAATATAGATATAATATTAATATAGATATATTAAATAAGATAATTAGATATCGAATAATTATATAAATAGAAGATATTAGATAGTAGTAGATAGCTTTACTAAGATACGCTAGACTCTAATAGATTATAGAACTAAATTTAAATTTAACGCTATTAACTTTTAAAGTTTAATATTAAGAAGTAACTAGTTATTAAAAAATTTAAGCTAATTAAAATATAGAATATATAAGAATATCGTTATAAGTATAATAATAATTATTATTATAATTCGAGTTATAAGAAGATAAGTATTATTAAGATATTTAATATATAATATCTTAATAATTATAACTTAATAATTATATTTTTTAAAACTATAATAATTTTATTATCTTAATATCTCATATTAATTTCTATATAAATAAAAAAAGACTCGCTAAGCTTTAGCTCTCTTAATAGATATTAAGAAATAAATTTAAAGAAATATTAGAAATATAATATTATATAATATTAAAAAATTTATCTAGAAGAAATATAAGAGATAATACTTAAATTAAGTTTATAATTTAATTATTAAGTTTTATAATATAGATTACTAGTTAATTAAAATAATAATAAGAGATATATAATCGATAACTAGCTTTAATAATTATCTTATTATACTCTAATCGTAATAAGATCGCTATATAATTAATTTAAAATATATAAAAGATTTATAAGATAGAGTAATAGAGAAAATTTCTTTAGAAGTTATAAAGAAGATTATTTAATCTATTATCTATATTATATTATTATAATAATATTAAAATATAAAGTAAAGATTATAAAAAATAAAAAGAGCTCTTTATTTTAGATAAGACTCGCTTTAATAATAAGATAAGTAATTAAGAAAATAGTAATTAATAGTATATTAAGTCTAAAAGATAATATATAAAGAGTTAATAAGATTAAAAGAAGAGTTTATTTTTATTAACGCTATAAAGCTAAAAGCCTAAGCGAATTAAATTTAAAGATAATAACTCTTATATTAAGCTTAAGACGCTTTTTATTAAAATATAATACTATAATTATAAGTAGCTAAGATATTATAAGAATTCTTCTAAGTATTTAAATTATATTATAGATAATAAAATATATAATTATAAATTAAATAAGAAAAAAGATAAAGTTTAATACTTATTACTATAATATTAAATACGCTATTAATTAAATAATAATCTCGCTCTCTATTATTAAGAAGCGAAATTACTACGCTAAATAAAAAGTATAAGATAATTATTCTAATAAATATTAAAGGAAAGGATATGGTATATCCCATGGGATATTTCATATCAAGTAATACTATATCGTATCCGGGTATGTAATATAAGAAAGTAGGTAGGCCAATTCATTTTTCTGGTATGGGTTCGGGATCTTGGACGGGATTCAAATGTATAGTCTGAGGATTATACCATGGTATGGTATATGTATGGAATATCTCGGTTGGGATTTCTATATTTAGAAGTATAAGTAGTTATTCTAGTCATCATTCTGGCCAACTATGGCTACTACTACCATGGCTACCACTCCCATGACTGCCACTACCATGGCTGCCACTACCATGACTGCCACTACCATGGCTACCTAACCATGGCTGCCACTACCATGGCTATCTATCATGGCTGCCCTCTACCATGGCTACCCCTACTATGGCTACTTATTATGGCTGCCCTCTAGGGCAAATTACCGAATCATACCCCGAAAGTACGAATCCTTACCGAATCATACCCCTAATTACCGAATCATACCCCTACACCAAATCACACCCAAATATGGGGTATGATTCGGTAATTTGCCATTGCTTGGGGTATGATTTGGTAAGTTGTCAAAGTGGCCTCAAACTACGAAGGAGATAATCCGCGATCTGGCTTATTCGATCATAGAAATAAGGGAGTTTCTCCGACCGCATTTGATGAGACTTCTATCAGCCTAAAAACATCAGACGAAAGCCGAGTGGGCGAAATTTCGAGCCCGGGGGTGTCCGCACTTCACGCTGCAGACACCCCTATTCGGGTCCCGTAGGCCCCGTAGGGCCCCCGAAGGAATAATTCCTACTACGCTGCGCAACGGGGCGGGGTAAGCTTCGGGGGTCAAACCCCGCCCCGTTGCGCAGCGAAAATACCACCGTTATCAATAATCAAGTCGACGATAAGCTTACCGCTATCATTACCTTCATTAAACCCTCTCATATTAGAAAGCTATTATTTTTTAAATCATATCCTAAGTAATAGCAAATTATCGAATCATATTCTATATTTGAGTAAAGTTTAATATAGGTGGTATGATTCAGTAATTAGGAATATGATTCGGTAAGGATTTATACTTTTAGGGTATAAATTAGTAATTCGCCCCTACTCTCTCTATTATGACTACTCTTATTATAACTACTACTACTATAACTATTACTATTATAGCTACTATATAATAGTAGACTATTTTAATAATAAATAATAATAGCTATAATAGTGATAGTTATAGTAGTTATAGCTATTAAAACGTTAGATATATAATATATAGAACGAACGAATCAATTCTCTAAAATCTCTCTAGGGCTAGGTTCTAAATATAGTATAAAATTAAATGGCTGAAAAATATAATAACTAAGATATATAGAGGGTTATATTTATATAATAGTAATAGCTATAATAATAATAGCTATAATAGAGATAATTATAGTAGATAGCTATAAAAGTAATAGCTATAATAGATAGCTATAATAGTAATAGCTATAATAGTAGTAGCTATAATAGTAGTAGCTATAATAGTAATAGCTATAGTAGTAATAGTTATAGTTAACTAGAATAATAACTAGAATAGCTACTTATACTTCTAAATATAGAAATCCTAATCGAGATATTTCATACATATTCTATACTCGTGAATTTCAGAAGTGAGTTACTTGATAGAGCGAGGACATTAATAGATATTTTTACTTAGCGGCATATCGCTTAATCTATTAATATCCTCGCTCTATTAAGTAACTTACTACTGAAATCCACGAGTATTATAATATAATTTCACAGATATATTATATCGTAGAATATATCGTTAAGATTCTATATTATATTAGATATAGAATTATATAAATCTTAATAACTTATATTATATTAGAGTATAATATAATAGATTAATATCTTATATTATATTATATCTTTTCGATTAGTAATAAATATCGATAGCGAGGAAATCTTTATATTATAATCTTTTATTAAAGAGATATAAATTCTTAAATCTAAATACGCGTTAATAATAATATATACTATTAATAATTATTAAATACTCTTATATAGAAAGTATAATCTAATCTTTAGTCTCGCGAATAATTAAAAAAAAAGTAAGAGTAAATCTTAAAGGTATATACTATAGATATATAAGAATATAATCTTATTTTTAATTTCTCTTAAATCTATAATATCGATTTAAATATTTATTAACGCGAGTAGTTTTAAACTTATCGCGATTTTTCTATAAGCGATAAAATATAAATAGATATCGTAATAATAGATATAGAGTAGTTTATATTATTAGTTAATATAGTAATTATATATAGTTTAAAATAAGCGTTTATTACTCTTTTATATTAAATTCTATTTAAAAATAATAAGAATAATTATAATAAAATTATACGATATAATATTATATAGTTAAACGATCTTAATATATTTAAATAACTCGAAGATCTATTAAAAGTCTTTTTAGAAGAGTTATTTAATAATCTTAATATATATAATTAAGTTAAGTATTTAATTAATTTATACTTTGAAAAGCTATTTAAAAGCGATTTAATTTATAATATATTATATAATAAATTTATAGCGATTAGAGATTATTTAAATACTACGCTTAAGAGAAAGTAAATTTAATCTTTAATTAGTTAGATTAACTTATTAATACTATTTATTAAGAAATTAAATAGCTCGCTATAATTATATATTAACTATTAAGAGTTTAATAAAATAATTATTAAGAATAATTACTCGTTATCGCTACTTTTAGAGATTTTAAAAAGATTTATATATATAAAGTACTTTATTAAGATTAATATTTATAATATATATTATTAAATATAAATATAAAAGAAAGATAAGTAAAAAATCGCTTTTTAAACTCGCTATAACTAATTCGAATATTAAGTAATACTTTTTAATCTTATAAATATCTTTATAATCTTTTAAGCTTATATAAATAAAGTACTTAAGTTATATATCGATATCTTCTATATAATATATTTAGATAATATATTAATCTATTTTAAAATAAAAGAATTATATTAAAAATATATATATAAAATACTACACGTATTATTAAAGTATCGACTTTATATAAAGTTATTAAAATATACTTTTAATTATAATAAGATTATCTTTCTAAGATTCTTAATAAATTAGCGCGATATCTAAATAGAGCTATCGCGTATTAAGATTATTATTAAATAATTAGAATTAGAGTTTACTAAAAATATCTTAATCTTTCTAGAGTTTATAGACTTCTATTAATAATTTATATAAGACTTTTCGTAGATAGCTATATCTTTAATAAATTTAATTTAAAAAGTAAAAAAAGATAAGATTAAATTATTCTTCGTATTTAATAAGAAAGTATATAAGACTTTTAAGATATTTAAGCGAGTATTTATTATTATATTTATATTAAAATATTATAATTAGAAAATATCGCTTATTATAAAGATTAATATTTTTAATATAGATATAAGTAATATATTTAGTTAATTAAATAAGAATAGATAATAATACTCTATTACTTTTTTTAATTATAAATTTAAAGATATTAAGTCTCGCTAGAATATATATAATAAAAAGCTCTATACGATTATATTAGACTTTAAGAATTAAAGATATTACTTATAAGATAATAAGTACTCTATTTATATAATCTTAGATTATAATAATTTATATTATTTTATAATAATAAAAGAGTTTAATATAAAGTAGATTCGCTAGATTAAGAAATTAGCTATATTTAACTTTATAATTAAATATTATAAGAGAAAACTTAATTCTATAAATATATTATTAAGAAGGTTTAATATTATTAAATCGAATAATAGCGAGAATAATAATAATAATTTTCTCTTTATCTTATAAAATAAGCTTTATAATTAGAAATATTAATTTAATCTATAAAAATATAATAGTATATTTATTATAATTAAATTTATAGTATTAATAAAGTAATTAAATAATATTATTATTATAAATATCTAAGTTATTAATTTAAATAAGAGAGTATTTAATAGATAAATATGTATTCTAGATATTACGATATCGTCTTAATTTTTAATTTATTAGATTTTAAAATTAAAAAGATTTTATTTAAAGCTACGGGAATTAATAATAATATAGCTACTTAAATTATAATATAAGAATACTTTTATTATAAATAAGAAGTAGTATTAAAAATACGCTATTAAATAGAATAAGCTTTTAAAATAAAGAGTTAATAAGAATAGACTATTACGTTATAGCCTCGTAATTTATATTTCTAACGATTTTATTATAAAGAAAGAGATTCTTTATATAAATTATAATAATTCTAATACTAGATACTTTATTTATAAGCGTATTAAGAAGAGTATTAGATTTAAATACTATTAAATAGATATAATAAGCGATATAATAAAGTATATTTATACTTACTTTAATTATTAAAGAATATAAATTTATTATTATAAATTATATAGTAAGTTAACATCGATCTTACTAGATAATATAAATTTATAAAAAAAATTTATAAAGTTAAATTTTTACTTATTTTTCTAAGTTAAATAAAAATTATAATTTTTAAAATTAATAGTTTTATTATATCTATTATTTTTTTTCTTTTTCTAAGTTAAATAGAAAATAATGAATTTTAGCTTTAGCTCTAAGTTAAATCGAACTCTAATCGCTTACTATACGTTTTTAATCTACTTTTATTATTATAAAATTAATAAAGAAGATAAAAGCTCTAATTCTAAGTTAAATTAAATTTTATTTACTTTCTATATAATAAATAATCTACTTCTATTACTATAAATCGCTAATTAATTATATTCTTATCTAAAAAAAAAGTATCTACTTAATAATCTTATTTTTAATATATCTTATTAATCGAGTAAATTATCTTTTTAATAAATTATTTAAAATTATAATTAATAGATTAATCTTATTAATAACTTAACTTAGAGCTATATATAATTAATTATAAATAAAAATCTCGAAATATAAATATAAATTAATCTACTATAATAATTAGCTTTAAATTTTATTAATTATTATATTAAAGACTAATTAAATTAAAAATTAAATATATTAAAAGAGAGTATATAGATTATTTAAATTAGATAAAGTTAGAGGAATATATAATATATAATATTATTTATTATTATATTCGCCTTTAAAGATATAATAATTAAGTATTTTAGATCTAATATATTTAATTTATAGATATATTTTATTATATAAATTTATACGCTACTTTAAATTTCTTAATAATATTATTATATAATTTTATTTTAACTTTAAATAATAAAGTAAAAGCGAGATTAATTTAAAGATATTTATTATTTTAATAAATAGAAGAAAGCTATCTTTCTTATTAATAACTTAATCTCTACTATTATAAATAATCTTAATTTTAAAAAACTTATTAAGAACTTAATTATTAAATTAAATAATATTCTTATTAAGAATATAAAGAATTATTTTAAATATATAGAAATTAGCTATTTAATATAGATTAAGATTATTATAAATAATATTAATTAGCTAAATAATAAAGTTATTTAATAATTACTTAATAAATTAATTAATAACTTTTTATTCTTTAAAGCTTATTAAGATATTATTATCTATATCTAATAGTTTTTAAATAAATTTCTTTATATTAATTTAATCTTAATTAATTAAATTAAGATTTTAAAGTCTTATATTTTTTATTAATTTAAGAATTTAAATATAATTTTAAAGATAAAATATTTTTAATATAGTTTAAGCGATATAATCTAACTTAATACTCTTAATAATTAAAAGAATTTAATAAAAGTTATTATAGAAGTATATAACTATATTATTAAAAGAAGTAAGATTTTTTTAAATATTTTAAAGTATATAATTAACGATCTCGATATTATAGCGATTTTATATAAAGATCTTATTTTAGAAAATAAGCTTAATCGCCTTTAATAATTAAGTTAAATTAAATTTTATTAATATATTATAATTAAATTAAATAATAATATTAAAAGAAATCTTAAAGCGAGAATAAGTAATAATATTATTTTAAAGAAGAATAAAGATAATATTAGATAAAGCTATAGTAATAACTATCTTAAAGTTATTTTATACTCTTTATAATATAATATTCTAAAATATAATTTTATTAATATCTTTATAGCTATTAAGAAAGAAGAGTTAATTATTAAAATAAGAGATTATATTTTAAATAGCGTTAGCTATAATAATTTAATTATTATTAAAACTTATTTATATTTAATTTTAGATATTAATTTAATAGCTATATACTTCGTATAAAAGTTAATTTTAATTATTAATATAATATTATTTATAGTTTTATTAAATTATAAATAGATTAAAGTTAATAATAAAATTAATATTCTTTATAAAGCTAATATTACTTTTCTTTAAGCGAATTTAAATTAAATAAAGATAGAAGTCTTCGATAATAATTTATTTATATTATATATTATTTAATAAAGAAAAAATATAATATTAAGTCTAAAGAATATAAATAAAATTATTAAATAATTTAAATAAAGAATAATAAGTATTAATTAAGAAATATATATAAAGTATAAAAGAAGAATTAAATTATTTATAGATAAAAAAGAAAAAATATATCTAACGCGAAAAGTTTTAATAACTAAAAAAAGAATATTATATTAAAAAAAGTCGCGATATTTTAAAATTATCGTTAGCGCGATAATCTTCTTATTCTATAATTTAAAATACTTTAATTTATTAAAGAAATTATTAAGAAAAAATATATCTAATATAAAAAGTTTTAATATATAAAAAAAGAAATATTATATTAAAAAAAGTTATAATATTTTAATATTATTATTAGCGCGATAAGCTATTTATATTATATTTAAAGTATTTCTATTTAATAAAGAAAAAATTATCTATATATCTTAATTTATAATTATTTTATAAATTTAGAGAGTTATCGAGCTTATATTATAGTAGAATTATTATAAAGAGATCTTATAAATAATATTCTTTCTTCTAGATCGCTACTTTATTTAATACTTAATTTTATTTAATATTATTATAAAGTAAGTCTCTTATTATATAGATATTATAATAAAAAAAATTATTATTATTTATTATATATAAGTCTTTAAAGAATATAGAGTTTAATATATTTAGAAGAAGATATCGTAGATAGAAGAGTTTTCTAGCGTTTAAATTAATATAATATATTCTTTTAATAATATCTCTACGCCTCTAACGTAGACTTTATTTAAATATATCTCGCTTTTTTTTTTAGATATATTATATCGATAAATTAATATAGAAGAGATCTTCTATTTATCTTTATTATTAATATTATTAATTTAGCTAAAAAAAGACTATTAGCTTAATCTAATATTTATATTTTATATCGATTATATAAAATAGATTATTATTATTATTAAATATTATATCTTATTAATTCGAAAGATAAATAAATAATTATTTAATAGAAGAATTATAATTATATAATTTAAAGTTAAAAATCCTTTAATAGACTTTTATAGAGCCTACTTATTATATATTTTAATACTTTTAAATCTTGTTTATCTAGTCTAATTCTATATCGTCTTAATCTATATTATCTTTATACTCTATTCGAAGATTAACTTAATCGCTACTCTTATAAATATATTTAAAAATATATTTATAAACTTTAATATTAATATAGATCTCTATATTAATATAAGCGTTATATTTAATTAATAAATAGAAACTATAGAGTATTATCTAGTAATTCTGCTTGAATTTATTATCTAATATCTTAGTAAGCCTATATTAACGATATATAAAATACTTAAAATCTAGTTTAAAGATAATATAAAGCTTTATTAAAATTCTAATTGTATAAATTATAATTATTATATATATTTTTATTATAATAAGTATATAATAAGATAAGATAATATTACTATTTTATTATTAGATATTTTATATTTATATAGTTATAGTAATAATTCGAAAAGATATAATATAATATAAAATATTAATCTATTATATTATACTCTAATATAATATAAGTTATTAAGATTTATATAATTTTATATCTAATATAATATAGAATCTTAGCGATATATATTATAATATAATATATCTATAATATTATATTATAAAATAGTTTATATATAAGATATCTTAATTAAGATTTCTATATTTAGAAGTAATTATTCTAATTATTATTCTAATTAATAATTACGCTAAATTAATAAGATATAAAATTAAATATAATTATATTTTATTACTTTATATATATAAAAGAAAGCGAGCTATATCTACTAATAATAAGAAAAGCTTATCTTTCTTTAATATTAATCGCGTAAAATTCGTTAATACTTTATAATTAAAGTTATTAACGATAATTTTATATATTTATTATATATTTTCGATATCGCTATTTAATATAAAATTATATATATTATAATTATAGTCTTTTTATTAAATCGTTAATTTAGAAAAATTAATATATTTCTTAATATTCTCTTAAAAGTATTATAGCTTAATATAATAAGCTATATTTCTTTAAGCTATCTTCTCGCGATATATAAAAAAAAGATTAAATATAGAAAGTATATAAAAGTATATTTAATAATTCTAGAATAAATTAATAATATCTATAATAATAATTAGAATTAAAAATTAGATATATTTAAATAAGAGATAATTTTATATTATTTATATAATAGCGATAATAATAATTAAGATTAAAATATTAATTTAAATAATATAGCTTTTATAATAAACTTTTTATTATTATATATTAGATTAATTATATATAAATAAAGATTTATAATTTTATCTTTTAAATATAATTATATTTAATATTTTAAGATTTTTATAATAGCTTAATATTTATTAATTAGCGCGTTAATATTATTATATCTAAACTATAATAGCGCTTATTATTAAATTTTATATTATACTCTTAAATAGTTTAAAAGATAAGATTTACTTAATTATTAGCGCGTATAATAAAATTATTCTTTAATACTTATATTTTATTTAATTTTAATATTATTTATTTTCTTTTAATTCGAGCTTTCGTCTTTATTTATATATATAATAATTTACGTAATAAGTAAAATTTTAGACTTCTTCGCAATTACGCTCCTATAATTTTTTTATATAATATTATTAAAATATAAATTTATTAGAATAATAATTAAAACTAGAAATTATTTATTATTTATTTATTATATCTTATCTAATTTATTTAAGAGTTTACTTCTATTATAATAATAATATATTAATATATTTAATTTTATACTTTTTAATAATTATAGCGTAATTAATAATTAAGATATTAACTTTCTTTATTTTTTTAACTAGTTTCTTTTTAAATATAAATATATTTATTCGCTATCGCGATCTCTTAATATTTTTATTTTAATTAAATTTATTCTTTATTTTTTATTTTAATTAAAAATTTAATTATTATTTAATTAATCTATATTAAGATTCTTTAATATCGCTATTATTATTAATATTTAATATTTATTATAATAAATTATTAAACTTAATCTCTTCTACTTTAATTATTATAAAAAAATAAATTAATAAATATATATAAAAGAATTAAAAGATTTATATAAATATCTATAAATATTAAGCTATTCTTAATTTTAATTAAAGTTTATTTTATTAAAAAGTACGTTAATTCTAATAAGTATCGATATTAGAAATAAAGAGAATATATATTATATATTATTTTAAGTATATTATTATAAAGTTTAATTTAAAGAATAATTATTTTTATAAAGATAGTAAGACTTAAAAATAAGAAAGTAAGAATAAAATATATAAAAATTTTAATAAGTTATAGTAATTTAATATTAGTTAAATTAGATAAAGATAATTATTTACTAACTTACTCTTTTAAATCTTTTATTTTTTAATTTATATAAATTATAATAATAATTATAATTATTATAAAAGTAGTTAAGATTATATTAGATAATAATATTTAATAAATATAATTCGCTTAAATTTAAATCTTTAAAATTAAAGAGAAAGTATTTTATTAATATTTAATTTAAGCTAGATAATATAAAGTAATTTAAAAATTTAATATACGCGATAGATATCTAAGCTTTTCTTTCCCTCTTCTTTCTCTTTAAAACTTTCTTTTTTATATTAATTCTTCTTATTATTAAACTATTTTCTTTATATATTAAACTTCTATTTAAATAATTTAATATTATTATAACGATATTAAAAGTATAATATAATTATTAAATTATATATTTATTTTTTATTTTTTAATAACTTTAAATTAATATATAGATAGATCGCGTAAAGAGCTTAATTTATATATACTTAATCTATTATTAATAGCTTTTTAAAAAAATTAATATTATTTTAAAGTATTAGATATAGTATTAAAATAAAGTTTTTATTAGATATTATTATCGCTTCTATTACTATTATTACTACTTTAATAAATATTATCTTTATTTTAATAAATATTATCTTTACTTTAATAATATTAAGATATTAATAAAAATTAGATAATATATTTTTTTAATTATTATTATATTTATTATATATAATTAATATAAACTATAACTTAAGCTTTACGCGAGATTTATTATTATTAAAAATTAATTAATTTTATAATTTTAAAGCTTCTTTTCTAACACTTAATTTATTAAATTATATTTAATTAAAATTTATTAAAGCGCTATTATATTTAAAGATTTATTTTTAAAGTATTATATAAGATAATAAAAGTTTTTCTAATTCGTTAATTTAAGAGTAAATCTTTTATTATTACACTTTATAATTAGCTCTAATAATCTCTATTTAAATAAATATTTATCTTTATATAATATATAAAAAGCGAGTTATATTATAGAAAAAGAATTTAAATCTTATAATTATTTTAGCTAAGTTATTTAAATTAAAAATAAAAATATATTTATCTTTATATAATTTAGCTATTAAATTAATTAATTATTATAAATATAATTATAAAATATAATTATATATTATTAATTATTTAAATAATTATAAAAAGTATAAAAGAAATAAAATTATATAATTAAGTATTTATAAACTTTTCTCTTCTAAGTATTTATTTTAATTTAGAGTTTAATCGCTATTTAATTAAAAAAAATAAAATATAGAAAAGTATATAAAAGTATATTTAATAATTCTAGAATAAATTAATAATATCTATAATAATAATTAAAATTAAAAATTAAATATATTTAAATAAGAGATAATTTTATATTATTTATATAATAATAAAAGTAATAATTAAGATTAAAGTATTAATTTAGATAGCGTAGCTTTTATAATAAACTTTTTATTATTATATATTAAATTAATTATATATTAATAAAGATTTATAATTTTATCTTTTAAATATAATTATATTTAATATTTTAAGATTTTTATAATAGCTTAATACTTATTAATTAACGCGTTAATACTATTATATTTAAACTATAATAAAGCTTATTATTAAATTCTATATTATACTTTTAAATAGTTTAAAAAATGTAACTTAATTATTAGCGTATATAATAAAATTATTTTTAATACTTATATCTTATTTAGTTTCGATATTATTTATTTTCTTTTAATTTAAACTTTTATCTTTATTTATATATATAATAATTTACGCGAAAAGCGAAACTCTAAACTTTCTTTAAATTACGCTTATATATTTTTTTTATATAATATTATTAAAATATAAGTTTATTAGAATAATAATTAGAATTAAAAATTATTTATTATTTATCTATTATATTTTATCTAATTTTCTTAAAAGCTTACTTCTATTTTAATTATAATATATTAATATATCTAGTTTTATATTTATTATAAATTATAATATAATTAATAATTAAAATTTTAACTTTCTTTATTTTCTTAATTAATTTCTTTTTAAATATAAATATATTTATTCGCTATCGCGATCTCTTAATATTTTTATTTTTATTAAATTTATTCTTTATTTTTTATTTTAATTAAAGATCTAATTATTATTTAATTAATCTATATTAAAACTCTTTAATATTATTATTATTATTAATATTTAATATTTATTATAATAAATTATTAGACTTAATATCTTCTACTTTAATTAATATAAAAAAAAGTTAATAAATATATATAAAGAAATTAAAGAGTTTATATAAATATTTATAAATATTAAACTATACTTAATTTTAATTAATATTTATTTTATTAAAAAGTATATTAATTCTAATAAGTATCGAAGTTAGAAATAAAGAGTATATATTATATACTATTTTAATTATAGAGTTTAAATTAAAAGAATAATTATTTATATAAAAAAAATAAAATAAAAATAAAATATACGAAAATTTTAATAAGTTATAATAATTTTATTTTAATTAAATTAGATAAAGATAATTATTTATTAACTCGCTCTTTTAAATATTTTATCTTTTAATCTATATAAATTATAATAATAATTATAAATATTATAAAAATAGATAAGATTATATTAGATAATAATACTTAATAAATATAATTTATTTAAATTTAAATCTTTAAAATTAAAGAGAAAGTATATTATTTATTAATATTTAAATTAAGTTAGATAATTTAAAATAATTTAAATATTTAATATACGCGATAGATATCTAAGCTTTTTCTTTTTTCTAAAACTTTCTTTTTTATATTAACTCTTCTTATTATAAGACTATCTTCTTTATATATTAAATTTTTATTTAAATAATTTAATATTATTATAATAATATTTAAAGTATAATATAAACGTTAAATTATATATTTATTTTTTATTTATTAATAACTTTAAATTAATATATAGATAAATCGCGTAAAGAGCTTAATTTATATATATTTAATTTATTATTAATAGCTTTTCGAAAAAGCTAATATTATTTTAGATTATATAAGATAATAATCTATTTAAAAGCGTTATAATAAAGCGTTTATTAGATATTATTACTATTTTAATAAATATTACTATTACTTTAATAAATATCGTTATTACTTTAATACATATTATCTTTATTTTAATAATATTAAAATATTAATAAAAATTAGATAGTATATTTTTTTAATTTTTTTAATTTTATTATATATAATTAACGCGAGCTATAGCTTAAGCTTTACGCGAGATTTATTATTATTAAATTTTAATTAATTTTATAATTTTAAAGCTTTTCTTTTAACGCGTAGTTTATAAGATTTTATATTATATATATATTATATTATTTAATTATTATCTTTAAAAATTCGCTTTTAAAAGATAATTTTATATTTTTATAATAAATAAGATATTAAATAAAATAATTAATAGAATTTAATTTTTTATTTACTAGCTAATAATAAGTCTTATAATTTAAATATTTAATTATATTTAAAATTATAATTATAATTATCTTTATAATTATAATTAATATAAATTAAAACTTTTTATTAATATATAACTTTTTTTAAAAGATTTATATAAGTGTAATTAAAGATTAATATTCTTCTTTTAAGCGTTAAACGCTTAGCGAGAAGTATTAAAAATTTATATCTATTTTATAACTATATATTAGAATTTACTTATTTTAAATTTTAGATATAAATATTTTTATTTTTAAATAAGATAAAGAAGCTATAGATTTAAGATTAAATATTATTAAGAATTATCTACTATTTTCTATCGTATTTTAGCTATTTATAATTATTAATATACTTATTAATAAGAAAAAATATATTATATAAATAAAATAAAAATAAAAAAAAAAAAAAAGATATATATTATTATATAAATTTAATCGCGATATTAATAATAATTATTAAAATTAAAATTATTAAATATAGAGATACATAATAAAAAAGATATATTATTATTATATAAATTTAATAAATATTAAAATTAAAATAATAAGTAATTATAATAAATATAGAGATACTTATTAATAAGAAAGACGTATTATTATTATATAAATTTAATCGCGATATTAATAATAATTATAAAAATTAAAGTTATTAAATATAAAAATACTCGCTAATAAGAAAGATATATTATTATTATATAAATTTAATTCTACGATATTAATAATAATTATAAAAATTAAAGTTATTGAATATAAGAATATTTCGCTAATAAGAAAGATATATTATTATTATATAAATTTAATTACGATATTAATAGTAACTATAGAAATTAAAGCTATTAAATATAGGGATATAATCTTTAATTTAATATAGATTTTAGAATAAAAAGTCTCTTTTATTAAAGTAGTAATATTTTTATAAATATATATCTATATTTAAATTAATTTAAGAAGTTTTATTTTATAAATATAAAATATATAAAATTATTAAATTAAGTATAATAGTTAAATATTATTAATTAAGCGTAATAAATAAAATAATAATTAGAATATCTTATTCTTAACTTAGAATAGTTTTTCTTTTATTTATTATATATTTTCTTTTTATAAAAATTATATCTAGACTTTAATAATATTATATTATTATTTATAAATTTATATCTTATTATAATTATTTAAAAAGTTATATATCTTTTAATTATAAAGTAATTCTTTTTATATAAAATATATATAATTAAATCGCTAGATATTAGTTAATAATTTTTTTTATTTATAATTATTAAAAGAGAAATTATATTATTAAAATTACTTATTAATTTTATTTTTATAATTTCTTAAAGTATAATTAATATAGAGAAGTAGATTTAAAATAAATTAGTTAAATTTAAAGTTATATAAAATAAAATCTTCTTTATTACTTAAATAAATATAATTTAAAAAATAATTAAATTTATTAATCTTTATAATTCGCGAATTTCTCTTAGCGTATAAACTTTAAAGTTTATTTAATAATAATATAATTAATATATATAATTAATTTATTATTTAATTTAAATATATATAATTAATATAATTATATACTTTTCTTATTTATAATTATACTTTTTAAACTTTATATATAATCTTTCTAATTTCTATCTTCGCGAAGTTTTATCTTTATTTTACTTTAATAATTTAAATAAATCTAAATTAGTAATTAATAAATTATTAAAAAATTTTTAAATTTTTATAATTATTAAGTTAATAACTTTAATAGATAATAATATTATATATAAATAAATTATAATTAATATTATAATTAATTATTATATTAAGAGATATATCGCTATTAAGTCTATATTTATTTTATAAAAATAATATTATTAATTTAATTTAATTATAGAATATAAATATAATAATTTTATTTTTTTTAGATATAGATAATATTATAATAAATAAGTATATTATAATATAAATATTATAATAATAAAAAGAATTTTTAAAAAAAAAGAGATAAATTAGAAAAGAATAATATTAAATATTTATTATTAAATTAATTAATATTATATAATTAAAATCTTATTAAAATAATATATTATTTAAAAATAAATTAAGTTTAAATATTAATTAGAAAGTTAATTAAAAAAAGAGTTAATTTCTTTTTTATTAATATATATTATAGAGCTATATATAAACACTTCTTTTTATATTTTAAATATACTTTAAATATTTATAGCTATATATATATATTCTCTCTTATATTTTATATATTTTAATATTTTAATATTCTTTATATATACGATATATTTATTAAAGATAATCTTATTAATTTAATTAATTTCTATTTAATTTTATATTTATTAATTATAAGAAAAGCTCTTTATTCTAATATTATAACTTTATTAATTTATTATTTTTAGATATTAAGTCGTTTATAGCTTATAATTAATTTATTTATTTTTTTTCTTCTTCTATTATAAAAATAAAAGAAGATATTATTTCTTTTTTATCTTTATCTATAATAAATTTATTATTATTTTTATAAGATTAAAGATATTAATTTAAAAATAAGATCTTTTAATTAAAAGTAGAGAATATAATATTTTAATAATTTAATATTTAAATAAAAGATATTATAATATTATTTAAATAAAAGAGAGATATATTAATAAGAAAGATTTAAAAGCTTAAAAATAATTTTAATATAATAAAAGATTTAATTTTTATATATAGAAGATTTAAATAATAATTAATTTAATTAATTAAATTATTAAAGCGTTTAAATTAAATTTTAATTTTATATTAATATCTAATAAAATTAATTTAATAGTTTTAAAATATTAATATATACTTTTATTAATATAGTTAATAATTAAAATATTAATTAAAAAAATATAATTTTTAATTTTAATATTTAAAATAATATAATAATAAATAAGTAATATTAAATTAAAATAAATATATATTATATTAAATAAAAAAGCGTTAATAGTTAAACTAATTAAAGTTTTAAATTAATTAAATTAAATATTAATTCTATATTAATATTATTATATATTTTTAAATATATAATTATTAATTATAAAATTAATTAGAAAAAATTAATTTTTAATTTAAAATATTAAAAATAATATAGTAATATATTATTAAAGTAATATAAATTTCTATTATAATAAGAAGATAGAATTTATATATTAAATATTAATCTTATTTTATTTTTAATATTTTATTTATTTATATATCTCTTTTAATTTCTTTTTAAATATTTTAATTTTAAAATATTATTTAAATCTCTATTTAATATAAGTTTAATTTTTTAAATTAATAATACTTAGTATAAGATAAGAATAAATATATTTTAATATAAAGATAATAATAAACTTTACTTTCTATTTAATATTAATAATAATAAATAATAGATATAATAATAAATAAAGATAGTATAGATTATATAAATTAGTTTAAATCTAATAATAATTATTAATCTCTTTATTAAAATTTAGAAATTAAAAAATTCTAAAAGTAAATATAATTTAAAAAATATATATTTATTAATTTTAAAAAGCTATATATTATTTATTATTATTATAATAATAAGTTTTTAATTTACTTATTTATAGATTATAGAATAAGCGATATAATAATATCTATTAAATTTAAAAGATATATTAAGAAATCTAATTTATATAAATTATAATAGATAAATTTAATTAATAATTATAGAAATTAAATATATTTTTAAGTTAGATAATATAGATTATTAATAAATAAGTTTAAAAATTAAAAATTTAGCTTATTATTTACTTTAGAAAAAATTATATTAAAAAAAATTATAATATTAAAAAATTAAAAGTTTATATATAAAGATTTTCTAGAATAATTTTATTACTAAGTTATAAATATTAATATTTTATTTATAATTATTAATAATTTTAAAATATTATAATTTTTATACTATTTTAATTTTAATATATTTATTATAAAGAATTAGTTAATAAAAAAAGCTATAAAGCTAGAATTAGAATTATTAAAAAATTTATTAATTAATAATATTAAAATCTCTCTAAATCTTAATTATTAGTTATTTTATAATTATTAATTATTTATAATAATTTTAATCTTTTTTATTAATATTAATTAATAATAATATATAAATCTTATAGATTTTAAATTTATTAAAGATAAATATACTAGCTAAAAACTTATAAATATTATTAATTTAATTCTTAAAAAATATAAAATTAAAATTTATATATTTAGATTTATAATTAATAATAATAATAATAATAATAATATACTTTTTAAAAATTTAATTATTTATCTTTCTATTTTTATAATAAATAATTCATTTAAAATTAAAGAATTTAAGTTTTTAAATTATTTATAATATTTTTCTATATAATATATATTATTTAATTAATTTTAAAAAAACTTCTAAATAATATTAAAAAAATTTTTTTTTTTTTTTAGAAAAGCTAAGATAATAAAGAAAATAAAAATTAAGTCTAAATAGATATAATTAATCTATTAATAATTCTAATAAAAATAGAATATTTCTTATTATTATTCTAATTATTAAATTTTAAATTATATTAAAATTTAAAGAATTATTATATATATTAATATTAGCGATTAATATAAAGAGATCTTTTTTATATTATAAACTAAACGACTTTAAAGTAAAAACGTTTTAATATTAAATAAATATTAATTTTCTAAAAAAAGTAATATTATTAAAAAAATTTTTTTAAACTTTCTTAGAATATTAAGATTCGTTAAAATTTAATTTATTAGAGATTAATCTACGCTCTACTTCTTTATATTAATATTATATATATTTTTAAAAATAAATAAATTATTTATTTAAAATTACGTAATAAAAAATAATCATAAATAGAAATTATAGTTTAAACGTCTAAACGATTTTTAATTAATTTTTAATAGATTTAATATTTAATTTAGTTTATTAAATTTTTCTATAAATTTATAAAATTAATAAATAGAGAAAAGGAGATTATAATTTATTACGTCTTTAATATTTATAATTATTTATTTAATTATATAAATAAAGAGCTCGGAAAATTAAAAAGAAAAAGAATTTTTTAAAGCTTTTAAAAAAGCTCGCGAGAAATTAACTATCTATTATAATTAAATTTAATTAAATTTAAACTATTTATATAAATAAGCTACGCTTTTATAGTTAAATTATAATAATATAAAGTTAAAGAAATTAAATTAGAAGATTAATATTAAAAGATAATTATAAATAAAAATCTATTAAAAAGTACTTAAAAGAATATTTTGAAAGTATTAAGATATTAATATAAGTAGTTAATTATAAAGAGTTAAGCGAATAAATTAATTAAATAAAAATATACTTAATTAAATAATAGAATTTAAAATTAAAAATTTAGATAATAAAGATAAATATAATTATCTTTAATAGTATAGAAAAAAAATCTTCTAATTATTATTTTAATTATTATTTTACTTTTAATCTTTATAAAGCTTTTTTTAATAATCTAGCGAATTTTTTTAATTTTAAAATGATAAAAGAAATTAAAATTTAAATATATTATAGTTATTTAAATAGCTTATAATATTTTTTATTCTTTTATAAAGATTATTATATATAAATAGTATTTTTTTAATAATTAAAAGATATTATAATTCTTAGAAATATTATTTATTAATAATATTTTATATTTTAATAATAATTTTTTATATAAAATATTAAGAAAACTAGTTTAAATAAGTTAAATTTAATTTTAAAGAAAATCTTAATATATCGAATTAGATTAAAAAAGCTAATAGTACTTTATATAAAAACTTAGTTAATAATTATAATAATTATATTAATAAAAATAATAAGCTTATAAAGAGTATTTTAATAGATTTAATATTTATAAGTTTATTAAGATATATTATTAATACTTTATAATATATAGAAAAATAATTAATAAGCTTATAATTAGAAAGCGTTAATAATAATAGATTTAATCTCGATAAAAAAATCTAGAGTAATTTAGAAAGCGAATTTATTTATAAATAATTAATAAATTTAATTAGATA